>NW_017671610.1:14075-172703 GCF_001879085.1 Nicotiana attenuata
GGGGACTTGGGGGATGGGGGTAAGGAGAGTAGCATAAAAAAATATTTTCTGCCCTCTAACCAAATACTAGAATACATTTTCCTGAAAAAGCTTTCCACTCACCAACCAAACCTCATTTTCCATGAAAGCTTTTCTAAAAAAACATTTTCCATGATAAACATTTTCCTTCGCGCCAAACACACCCTAAGTCCTGAATTTTCGAATTCAGGATACTTAGTCCTAAGTCCTATAGTTTAAACCTCAAAATTCAAACTTCAGGACATCGTGTCCTAAAGTTCGGTTTGGGAAAGGGCCGGACCACAAGGGTCTATTGTACGCAGCTTTACCCTGCATTTCTACAAAAGATTGTTTCCACGGCTCAAAAGTCAAACCCGTGACTTGCTGGTCATATAGCAGCAACTTTACCAATTACGCCAAGGCTCCTCTTCGAAAATTCTCACACAAGCCCAAGAAAAATTATGAACTAGATATTCAGTTCCACAAACTAATGGTTATTAAAAGGATAAATACATGGGCAAAAATAAAGAATTGGAAGGAGAAGAAGTTTGTCCATTAGCATTGCAGCAGCATGTGATCCACATTTAGCTCTTACTAAATCAAGGATAAGTACTCAAACTATTCCAACCACAACATATGAAAATATCCAAGTCATTGATCACTAAAAGGACATGAAATGCAGACTAAAAGATTGACTAAATTTTCAAATGAAACTGGCCTTCCATATAAGCATTTGGAAGAGCTTCTAACATATGAACATGATCAAGGTTTTGTTGCCACAGAATTGGAATATCTTCTTAAAGACGGGGATCGATCATGTCAGTAACCGGTCATAAACTGTTACTTGTCACCATTTTCTTCGGCCACTCCTGCCAAAGCTCGCTGCAGAAATTTAACCAAACAGAAAAATGAAGAATATTTGGCTAATCATTAGTTAACGTCGATGCTTGAACTCATTAACTTCTTACCTGAACGCAAGATGCTGCATAGTGCACGTCATTTTCTGAAATCTGGTGATGAATAACAAATCTGATTCTGCAAAATAGGAGTTCCCAACATTTTGTTAAGAGATGCTGGAAATCCCACAAGGGCTTGGTTTGTAAATTATAGGATCATGTTCCGAAAGTCACCATCAAGATACGTTTATTTAACAAATGTATATATATCACTATACCAACAAATGAAAGTTTGAGTACTACTAAAAACTATTCGAGTACCTAATGCTATTGGTATCATCTAACCATCACAATTATACAAAAGATTGTCGTCAAGAGAGGAAAAGATAGAGGTGTCCACATGTATCAGCATACATTGCAACTATTGGTGTAATAATCCAAGTGTTTGTATCTCTTGAACATGCATTCTATTAAATTTCTCACTAGTTGGTGAACTCCAAATGAGCTCATTAGCGCACACAAACAATCTAGGAAAAAAAGTAGACGTGCTTGGGGAGAGCGCACCTCTGTGGCCCTTCTGGTAGTATAAGTAAACCATGCTGTTCCAAAATCTTGCACATCTCCGTTTCGCTGATATTTGACCCCTTCAGTATATCGCAATATACCTGATGATAGAAAAAAGGAATCTTAATTTTGCCTTTGCTCCCAGGAGCTAAACGAAAATCTCACATTGGCAATGCGCGCGATATGCGTATGTTTTTGTGGATTACTAGAGAGGATAGATTCATTTCATAGAAAAGACATCGCCAGCCAGGAGCCAATTCTTCCTTCTTTTCAATTTGATGTTACCTTTATGAAGGTTGTTTTCCGATTGCAAAATTGTGAATGGAATAGAAGTATCACTGGATTCATCTATTTTTAGGGGGTTAAGTCTGAACTCGATTGAACTACGAGCAGGGTGAGATAGTTGTCTTTGGGGAGAAGGGGTAGCCGGGTTAGCTTTTTGATCAATGTCAGGCTGCTAGAACTGTGAGTGGACAAGAATAATTCATCTGACTAAAATCGTACATACTTCCAAAAGAAGTATCGGCTGTTAAAACTAAGCATCATTTTTTAAATAAAAAAAAAAGTTAGGCATCATTTATGATGAGTCAACTTACAATGTTAGTCTCTACGGCAGCAATATCAACTTTCAGCCCTTTGATTTTGTTAAGTTCCTCTGAGAAGCAAAGGGAATCATTAAGACACATGAATAAAGTTGGTAAAATTAACCTTATCGAACGGAGAAAATAATACCAGCCAAAATCTTAGCCTTTTTGTGATCTCCTTCCAGCTTAACAAGATTCTCTTGGAAAGCGATAAAAGCAGCAGCACAAAGGACACCAACCTGCCTCATTCCACCGCCTAGAGTCTTCCTCAGAATTTTCGCCTGGAAACCGAAGGAAACAACGAGCTAGGCGACAGTTTCCTTTGGCAAGGAACAGATAAATTCTTTATGGAAAAGCATACTTACCTTGGCAATGAAGCTCTTTGAACCAACAACCACAGACCCAACTGGAGCACCAAGACCTTTTGATAAGCATACCTGCACAGACTCTCAAATGAGGAGAAATTCGGAAACGATACACTAACAAACTTGTCATATGTTACAGCCTTGAGGCATAGAATATCTCTTTTTTTTCTCCTTTAGGATATCATGTAATAAATAAAATGTAGCAGTCCCTTACTCGGAAAATGGAGTGGAAACAAATAGAGACAATGAAGAGAAAGGTCATCTAGATCTCTGGCTAAAATATCACTTACCGAAACTGAATCAGCAGCCCGTACAAGTCTATGAACAGGCACTCCAAGTGCCTACAAGACGGATTAATCAAGTTAATCGCAATGTACATAAAAAGAATGCTTACAGATGGACAAACGTAGATGCCCTTAAAAGTAACTATGGACAATCTACAGAAATAAAATACATAAATTTTCTGTTTTGACTTCAATAAGTGTCCTTGAGGAAACTTGTCCTACGTCTAATTGAAGAAATTAAGTTTCTCTCGATTGTAAGCTCCGTAAACTCCATCAATGTAATCAGTTGATGTTCCAACCACAATGGTACTCCAATTCTTTAGAAAATGCATGCCATATCCTAGTTCAAAATTTAGCTCTTTCATAAATTCAAAAAGGTGCTACCTGTTTCCTATAGTATTAAACTAGATTAGGATATCTTTACAGAAACTACTGAAAATTACTCTAATTTGAAGGTCCATCTATCTGACTCCTTAATTATTGACCGACTCCAGACAAAAGTTGTCTCTTAACAAGAAGAAAATGGTGTACTCACAACTGATGCGTTGAATATACGAGCTCCATCAATGTGAAGCTTCAGACCATACTTCTTTGCTAGCTCTCCGACTTTGTCTGTATACTCTGCAGAAAGGCATCTGCCGCCTGAGCTGCACTCATAGAATGTTGTTGGTTATGAACTTGCATTATAAAAGACTCAATACTCAAACTGACTAAAGCAACAAAAAAGCATGACAATTAAGCAACTAAACTATATTTTTGGACATGATCCTCGGATATATGAAATCATTTTTTTAAAACAAAAACTATGAAGCAGAGTGTACAAAAAGCACTCCTTGAATTGAAGTCTATGCGGTATTTTTGCCAGAACCTCTAAAGGACAGGTAGGGAGCTTTTCATGATTCACCTGAGTATGTGAGCTCGAGGAGCAACCAAATTTTTGACTCCTATTACACCATGAGGAATTACTGAATCATTTAGAAGCCACTCCAGTAACACAACAATCCCTTAGGTTATCCTATAAAGTCAGTTTGTTCAGGAATCCGTAAATACGAGGCTAAATTGTAAACTTTCTCAACTTCATGGCTTTTGTCCACACCAGTTAGATCGATGATATAAATACGAGAAAAGTCACAGGATGTATTCTACATTAAGGAAAGAGTTTATTTAATAATTATAAGAAATATCTAAGAAAATTGAATACTGGTTATTAACTCCTCCCTTCTTTTTATCGTATTCATGTTCTGATGGATAGCATGGAATGAACACAAGAGCAATAATAGTTGCAGTCAAGTTCCAAGAGTTGAAGAAAGTAGTTCAGGATTCTTTACAATGCAGTATTTGGGGAAAGAGAGTACAGCAAATAACTCATAAATGTCATTGTGTATGGCTTCAATGACCACATTCGGCATAAGGTGCAAGTAGAAAAGATTACATGAGATGGTTTGGTGAGATGGTTTGGTCATGTCCTACGTCCCCTTCAGATGCACTGGTCCTTAGGCAGGTTTTGAAACCATGGCGAGTGAAAGTGTTAAAAGGGATGACATAGACCTAAAATCATATGGAAGGAAATTATCTCGAAAGACCTACAATCTCTTGAAATCCACGCAGACCTAACAAAAAATAGGGCATAACATGAAGAAAAAGATCTATATAGGCGTTACCAATTAGTTGAGATTAAGTTTTAGCCATGTTAGTGTTTTAGTCTTATAAGAGATTTATATGCCACTAGAAAATATAAGGAACTTTGATGCTAGAGAACTAACTTTTAATAATATTGGAATATTGGACTGAGAGGGGCTTAAACGAAGCGACACTAACAGTGAGGATTCATATTGCGGACCTTTCTTGTTTGGGATTGAGGTATAATTGTTGTTATATGGTCCAAAAATACAACAATACATATATATTAGATATACACGTCTAAACAAAAACTAGCAAAAATCAGATAGCATAACCAGATAATGCACCAAATAGAGGGTTGTGATTGCAACAGTTTTATGGAGAGAATATATTCTTACTGTGCATGTGAATTCTCCAAGCAAATCAGCCTAGTGGTCGGGTAACATATCTCAAAGCTAGGATCTCGAATTGCAGCTTCAATTAGATCAAGATCCATTGTTCCATCCTCATTGTTCTTCACTGTCCTCGGATGAACACCTCCGAGAGTGGCAATGCCTCCATTTTCATAAATATGAATATGCGAATAATCACCAAGAATAATTTCACTGCCTCTAATTTGGCAATGAGTCAGCACACTGATAAGGTTGCCCATAGTGCCTGAAGGAACAAATAGCCCTGCTTCTTTGCCCATTATCCTTGCGATCTCGGCTTCAAGGCGTTGGGCAGTTGGATCATAACCCAATACATCGTCATCCACTTCCGCATTGGCCATCGCGTTCCGCATGGCTTCAGTTGGTTTAGTGACTGTGTCCGAGCGAAGATCCACGGTTCTCATCACCATTTTCCCTAAACTAGAAAACAGAAACACATTTATATGCCCCATATAAGTAAAAAGGTCCAATATAAGTAAATAGGTCCAATCTTGAAAATCCATTTGTCTTGCTTTAGCATGCACATGTTAAAATATATATATATATATATATATATATATATATATATATATATATATATATATATATATATATATATATATAATTTCAAACAACTCTTTCAGCAGCAAACCATCAAGACCCGAGAAAAAAGATTCTTAGCTAGAATGTCAGGAAGTGTCTAGGAAACAGACCTATACGCTATGTTGCACGGATTCTCCAAAAATGTAGCCGCACCCATGTCGGATCCTCCAAAAATGCACTACTTCTGGAGGATCCGACACGCAACTGGAGACATTTTTGGAGAGTCTGAGCAACCCACCTATCTAAATTGGAGTGTATGCTAAACATAGAAGAAAAGGGAGAGTCGCACTGCTTATCTAATACATTAGCTAAAACCATCTAAAATTCAGCTAAACTGTAAATGCTCATACCATCTTTAATAATGTGGAATCACACCCCATGATATTCTTATATACACGAATATGGGACATCATATATTAATATCTTTAACACCCTCTATGATACCATGTGAAATCCAAATTTTTAAGGCAATGGTTGGAGTGTCAAGTAATAATTAATCCCTTTTGATGCCCTTATTTACGCGACGCTACTTATTTTCAACTTCTGTACTTGTATCCAAACACGGTACTGCTTATTCAAAAGTTCAACTCCCATACTTAAAAGAAAGTGTATTTCAGAATTTGGTGGTAATAAGCTAAGTACTCAAATTGAAGGGAGCGTTGGAGCAACTGTAAAGTTGTTTCCGTGTGACCTATACGTCACGGGTTCGAGCCGTGGAATTAGCCACTGATGCTTGCATCAGGGTAGGCTGCCTACATCACACCCCTTGGGGTGTGGCCGTCCCCGGACCCTGCGTAAACGCGGGATACTTCGTGCACCTGGCTACCCTTTTACTCAAATTCAGCTACTCCAAATAGAATAGAACATTATACAGTTTAAGAGAAACATAAATGATGAAAAGAATAGAGGTATGAAAAAAGCCATACTGTGTAAGCTTCTCCTCTTCTGTTCTTCAAATATATAGCAGAACAAAGTCACAAACACTGATCCAATTACTCTGCTTCCTTGTTGATCAGAAATGCTATAAAAGAGACAATTCACTCAACTGCAAATCAAATTCCACCAGTTAATAAACAGAAAACAAAAATCTGCATCAAACCCATAAAAAAAAAATACTAAATCAATGTAAAAAGTAGCATTCCCCCCTTCAAGGAAAATCATCCACAACCACACCAAAAAAAAAAAAAAAAAAATCACTTGCCATCAGTAGGAAAAAGAACACCAACACTTCCCAGCTCAAGGGGTACTTTCTCAGTCACAAATTCAAGAATCAAGAGAAATAAGACTAGTAAACATACACAAATACAGATAAACAAAACCCAAGAATCAAAATTTGGAATTTATTGAAATATGTTTTTATCTTTTTCACAACAAACCAAACCCCACCACCCCATCAATCACAAGAAGATGAAAAAATGTACAAACATACCAACTTTTGGACTTTATGTAGTGATACAAAATCAGTTAAAACAAACAGAAGGAGTACTACATATATCACATGAAGAATGGAGTCATCACACACTTGTAACGTCTGAATGAGATAACATAAAAAGCACATTTAATTACATGCATGCATAATTTTTAACAAGTGGCTAAGAATTAGAAAAAGGAGAGAGAAAATGAAGGGGAAAACAAAAATCAAGATTTTATTTCTTATCAAAGAGAAAGATTCTTCAGGCAAAATTGGTGGTTTCTTTGTTTGACTTGCCTGAAATTGTAAACATGTGAATTTGGTTTTGGTTGTTCCACTTCTTTCGTCTTTATAGTTGATTTTGTATCTAGACATTTTGAGGCAGTAATTGATTATGTGGATTATTAAGGATAAGGACAATGGTAGTATATTTATTATTACTCCCATTTGGTTTTTTTTTATTTTTTTAATACGTGTGTGACTAGTCGAGTGTCTTTCCTTTCATTTAAATAGTAGTAGCGTTATTCTGAGTTAATTTTATCCATGCTCATTGAACTTTTGTGTTTATTACCTAAAAGTTACTTTTCTTTTTTTTGTTATGCAAAAATTATTTAACTTTGTGTTCATTACACAAAAGTCACTTTTCTTTCTTTTGTTACACAAAAATCATTTTACTTTGCTCTAGTTATCACAAAAGTCACATTTTTACTTGAAAAGTCTATTATACCCTTGATATTATATAAACCTTCGTATTTATGTAATTCCTTCTACATTATATACTATATAATATATTTTTAACTATGTAATTTACAAATAAAATAACTTAATATTATTTTTATAATATATTCGTATATTTAATATTTTTCTTAACGTTAATTTTCAAAATATATTAGTAGCGTTATTAAATTTGTCAGTAACTTTAATATATATTAGAAGAGAGATAAATCGGCAAGTACATTTCCGTGAGAAAATTCGCAGGTAAACAAACAAAGAAAATGAGGAACAAATCATATGTTAATTTGAAGGAAAATTCCTAGGTACTACATGCGAATTTAGCTTGGAATATTTTCATAGGGATTTACCGGGGCAATTGGTTATAGCAATTACACTACTAGAAATTCAGGAAAACCCATCCAAAAAAATCGACCAAAGTTGGTCGTTAATGGCCAATAACCGTCCAAAACGCGACCATTAACGTGTGGTCGGTATTTTGAAGTTCGGAAGGGCATGGTCAATTAAATTCAAAAAAACGAATTGCTGAAAAAAGTTATTTTTTAACACTACTAATATATCTTGAAAAAAATTAAAGTTAAGAAAAAATTAAATATACGAATATATTATAAAAATAATAAATAAAACACATAGTTAAAAAATATAATATATAGTATATAATATAAAAGGTTTATATAATATCAAGGTTATAATAGACTTTTCAAGTAAAAATGTGACTTTTTTGTGATAAGTAGAGCAAAGTAAAATAATTTTTGTGTAACAAAAGAAAGAAAAGTGACTTTTGTGTAATGAACACAAAGTTGAATAATTTTTACGTAACATAAAAAAGTGACTTTTGGGTAACAAACGCAAAAGTTCAATGACCATGGATAAAACTTCTCTGTTATTCTCCTATATTTATATTCCTAAGGTTATATTACTATCTAGTTGTTTTTGTTCGAGTTTTCTTATTATCTTGTTGGTGTTACTGTTTTTTGACTTTTTTACTATTACGTTTCTTTCTCTATTCTGTTTATGTATGCTTGCTTTAAGTCGAAGGTCTATCGGAAACAATTTCTCTGCCTGCACAGGGTAGGGATAAGGCTGCATACACACTACCTTCCCCGGACCCTACTTATAGAATTACATTAAATATGTTATTGTTGTTGTGTGACTAGATACAAAATTTAACAAAAAGGAAAAAGTTAGTTTGGAAAAAAATTACTCCCTCCGGTCCACAATAAGTGACATGTCACGACCCTAACCCCGAACCCGATCGTGATGGCGCCTCTCGTGAAGACAAGGCCAGCCAGTTCAACCCAATTCATCTTTTAAAACGGTTAACCAACACATAATAGTCTAAAACATAATTTACCAACACGGAATAGCGGAAATATCAATAAAATGCGGAATATCCAACCCGATACAGCCCTAACTGGGTGTCACAAGTCACGAGCATCTATGAACCACAATACAGTCTGCTAAAGTCATAAACTACAACATTTGTTTGGAAAGAACATGAATGATAGAGAAATAGAGACACGGGGCTGCGGACGTCAACAGCTACCTCGTAATCTCCGAAGAAGCCCGCCTGGAACTGGAGAAAATCAACACTCCTGAGCGGAACCAGCTACGCCTGAATCTACACACAGGGTGCAGGAAGTAAAGTAAGTACTCCAACTGAGTGAGTAACGAATATAAATAATGATTGAAAGTAAGAAAACACGTAAAGCACAAGACAGTCTATAATGAAGCAGTAAAATCATTTATAATCAGGAAAACCAGTAAAACAGGTAACTGACAGATAATTATGATAAAGTAAACAAATAAAAGTTCGCCCCTCGGGCACAGTAACACCACAACCGCCTCTCGGGCAACATCTCACAACAGTAACAGCCCCTCGGGCTCAATCTCACATCACAATAGGTACCCGCGCTCACTGGGGGTGTGCAGACTCCTAGAGGGGCCCCTTACGGCCCAAGCGCAATAACAAGCCATCTCGTGGCATCACAACTAGGCCCTCAACCTCATATCAATCAAGCCACCTCGTGGCGTACATATCTCAGGCTCTCGGCCTCAAATCAGTATCAGTATCTCCTCACAATATAGTCCCTCGGCCTTACTCAATCAAAAATTATCACAAGCCTCTGGGGCAATAGTAAAACAGTGTTTCTCAGCCCAAACATCATTTAAAATATCATTTAAATCTCAAACTGATTAAAAACGGCTGAGTAGTAAAATAGTGGAATTTAATATGACTGAGTTCAAGTAGTAAGTCAAAACAGTGAGAAAATATCAAATAAAAGCCCCGAAGGGTTCAAGTAGTTGGCACGAAGCCCAAATATGGCATTCAGCCCAATAAACGATGATAACAAATAGTTTGATATCAAATACGCGGTAAAATCATCAATCGGGACGGACCAAGTCCAAATCTCTAATAGTACACGACCCCACGCTCGTCATCGAGCGTGTGCCTTACCTCAACATAGTACTACGATGCACAATCCGGGGTTTCAAACCCTCAGAACATCATTTACAAGCATTACTCACCTCGAACCGGCTAAATCCCTAGCTCGCGACGCCTTTGCCCTTCGAATTGGCCTCCACGCGCGTCGAATCTATCCAAAATCAGAACGAGAACGTCACAATATGCTAAGGGAACAAAACTCAAGCGAAAACAATCGAAAAATATCAAAAATCCCGAAATTAGCAAAACTTGAGCCCCGGGCCCACTTCTCGAAACTCAGAAAATTTTACACCAGTAAGTTCCTTATCTCCCTATGAGTTCATACATACCAAAAACATCAAAATCCGTCCACAAATGACCCTTCAAATCCCAAATCAAAATCCAAAATTCCAAGCCCTAGTTCTTCCATTTTTAGCTTAAGTTTCCATGATTTTCTAGGTGGAATTCACATAATAATCGAGTTTTTAGTCCGAAATTCTTACCTCCAAACGTTTCCCTTGATTCCCTCTTTAATCTCCTTCAAAAATCTCCAAAAACGAGCAGCTATGGGTGAAAATAGACCCAACTTCGCGAAAAACCTCTTTTAAATTCTGACCAATTACTTTCGCATCTGTGGTGCTATAGCCGCTTCTGCGGTACCGCATATGCGGTTATCCTTCCGCTTCTACGGCATCCTCTTGAAGGTCCAAAACTGCATCTGCGATCATCTATCCGCACCTGCGACTCCGCGGGTGCGGTCCCACACCGTATCTGCGGTTCCTGGTAAGCCCACAACATTCTGCTTCTGCGGCTCCCTTTCCGCACGTGCAGCGCCGCACCTGCGGCCCCCAAATCGCAGGTGCAAAAACACCAGCAACAGCAAAACTTCAGCAGCTTCTAAACTTCGAAATGGTCCGATTGACCACCCGAAACTCACCCGAGGCCCCCGGGACCTCAACCAAAGGCATCAACATATCCAAAAATCTTACTCAAACTTGTTCCAATCATCAAAACACCTCAAACAACATCAAATCACCCAAAACACATCGGATTCAAGCCTAAGCTTTCTAAACCTTCCGAAATACGCTTTTGATAAAAAATCCAACCAAACCACGACCGAATATCCTGAAATTTTGCACACACATCCCAAATCACATAACGAAGCTACTGCAACTCTCTAAATTCCATTCCGACCCCTATATCAAAATCTCGCCTATCAACCGGAAATCGCCAAAATATCAACTTCGCCAATTCAAGCCTAAATCTACTCCAAGCCTCCAAAATCCATTCCGATCACACTCCTAAGTCATAAATCACCTCCCGAAGCTAACCGAACCATCGGAACTCACATCCGAGCCCTATAACACATAAGCAACATCCGGTTGACTTTTCTAACTTAACTTCCTTAAAAGAGACTAAGTGTCTCAAACTTCACCAAAACCAATCCGGATTCAATCCAACCAACCCGATACCTCAAAACACAGATGAACAAAGCAATAAGAATCAGAAGTGGGGGAAACGGAGCGGTAACTCATGAGACGACCGGCCGGGCCATCACATCCTCCCCAACTTAAATAAACGTTCGTCCTCGAACGAGTCAAGAAATATACCTGAAGCCTCAAACAGGTGAGGATATCTGCTCCGCATCTCCCGCTCGGTCTCCTAGGTAGCCTCCTCCACGGGCCGACCTCTCCATTGCACCCTCACCGAAGCTATATCTTTTGATCTCAACTTCCGAACCTGACGCTCCAAAATAGTTGTTGGCTCCACATCATAAGTCAAATCACCCTCCAACTGAACCGTGCTGAAATCCAGAACATGGGACGGGTCTCCAATATACTTCCGGAGCATAGAAACATGGAAAACCGGATGCACACTCAACAAGCTGGGTGGCAAAGCAAGCTCATAATCCACCTCCCCAATCCTCCGAAGTACCTCAAAAGGCCCAATGAACCGCGGACTCAACTTCCCTTTCTTCCCAAATCTCATAACACCCTTCGTGGGCGAAACCTTCAACAGGACCTTCTCACCAACCATAAAGGACACATCTCTAACCTTCCTGTCAGCATAACTCTTTTGCCTCGACTGCGCTGTATGTAGCCTCTCCTGAATTACCTTCACTTTATCTAAGGCATCCTGAACCAAATCTGTCCCCAATAGCCTAGCCTCACCGGGCTCAAACCAAACAACTGGAGATCTACACCGCCTCCCGTACAAAGCCTCATATGGAGCCATCTAGATACTCGACTGGTAGCTGTTGTTGTAAGCAAACTCTGCAAGCGGTAGAAACTGATCCCATGACCCTCCGAAATCAATAACACAAGTGCGTAGCATATCCTCCAATATCTGAATAGTGCGCTCGGACTGCCCGTCCGTCTGAGGGTGAAAAGCTGTCCTCAAATGTACCTGAGTACCCAACTCTCGCTGAACCGACTTCCAGAACTGGGAAGTAAACTGAGTGCCCCGATCGAAAATGATGGGATTTGGGACACCATGCAACCGAACAATCTCCCGAATATATATCTCTGCCAACCGCTCTGAAGAATAAGTAGTACAGATAGGAATGAAGTGCGCGGACTTGGTCAGCCTATCCACAATCACCCAAATAGCATCGAACTTCTTCAAAGTCCGAGGGAGTCCAACTACAAAGTCCATAGTGATCCTCTCCCACTTCCACTCTAGAATATCCATCCTCTGAAGCAAGCCACCCGGTCTCTGATGCTCATATTTCACTTGCTGACAATAGAGACACCAAGCTACCAATCCCACAATATCTTTCTTCATTCTCCTCCACTAGTAATGCTGTCTAAGATCCTGATATAGATGCGGCTCCTGGATGAATATAATACCGCGAGCTATGGGCCTCTTCCAGAATCAGCTCCCGAAGCCCATCTATATTGGGCACACAAATCCGGCCCTGCATCCTCATTACCCCATCATCTCCAGTGGTCACATCTCTGGCCTCATCATGCTGAACTCTATCCCTAAGGACGAGCAAATATGGATTATCATACTGGCGCTCTCTAATGCGCTCATATAGGGAAGACCGAGAAATCACACAAGCCAATATCCGACTGGGCTCCGAAATATCCAACCTCACGAATCGATTGGCCAAGGCCTGAACATCAACTGCAAGAGCTCTCTCCCCAACAGGAAGATATGCCAAACTCCCCATACTCACTGCCTTTCGGCTCAAAGCATCGGCCACCACATTGGCCTTTCTCGGATGGTACAATATTGTGATGTCATAATCCTTAAGTAACTCCAACCATCTTCGTTGCCTCAAACTAAGATCCTTTTGCTTGAACAAATGCTGAAGACTGCGATGATCAGTGAATACCTCACAAGATACGCCATACAAGTAATGCCTCCAAATCTTCAATGCGTGAACTATGGCAGCCAACTCTAAATCATGAACGGGGTAGTTCTTCTCATGGGGCTTCAACTGATGAGAAGCATAAGCAATAACTCTACCCTTCTGCATCAACACACAACCAATCCCTACTCTCGAAGCATCAAAATACACGGTATATGAACTTGAAGTTGATGGCAAAACCAACACTGGAGCTGTGGTCAAAGCTGTCTTGAGCTTCTGAAAACTCTCCTCACACTCGTCCGACCATACAAATGAAACACCCTTCTGAGTCAACTTGGTCAAGGGTGATGCGATAGATGAGAATCTCTGAACAAACCGGCGATAATAGCCTGCCAAACCAAGAAAACTACGAATCTCTGTGGCTGAGGACGGTCTGGGCCAACTCTGCACCGCATCTATCTTCTTTGGATCAACCTGAATACCCTCACTGGACACCACGTGTCCCAAGAATGCCACTGAACTGAGCCAAAACTCACACTTGGAGAACTTTGCATAAAGCTTCTCCTCCCTCAATCTCTGCAACACAAACCTCAAATGCTCTGCGTGCTCCTCCTGACTACGTGAATATACCAGGATATCGTCAATGAAAACTATGACAAATGAGTCAAGATAAGGCCGGAACACGCTGTTCATCAGATGCATGAACGCTGCTGGGGCATTGGTCAGCCCAAAAGACATAACCAGGAACTCATAATGACCAAATCTGGTCCTGAAGGCCGTCTTAAGAATATCCGAATCCCTGATCTTCAACTGATGATAACCCGAACGGAGATCAATCTTGGAGAATACCCTCGCTCCCTGGAGCTGGTCGAATAAATCATCAATGCGAGGCAAAGGATACTTGTTCTTAACTGTTACCTTGTTTAATTTCCTATAATCAATGCACATTCTCATAGTGCCATCCTTTTTCTTCACAAACAGAACTGGCGCACCCCAAGGTGACACACTAGGCCGAATGAACCCCTTATCAAGGAGTTCCTGAAGCTGCTCCTTTAACTCCTTCAACTCCGCTGGTGCCATACGATACGGCAGAATAGAAATGGGCTGAGTGCCCGACACCAGGTCAATACCAAAATCAATATCCCTGTCCGGTGGCATTCCCGGCAGGTCTGCAGGAAAAACATCAGGGAAATCCCTCACAACTGGGACAAAATCAATATTGGGAGTCTCAGCTCCAACATCCCTCACGAAGGCAAGATACGATAGACAACCCTTCCCAACCATACGTTGGGCCTTCAAGAACGAGATCACTCTATTAGGAACATAATCAGTCATGCCACACCACTCGATCCGTGGCACACCCGGTATAGCCAATGTTACTGCCTTGGCATGACAATCTAAAATAGCGCGGTACGGAGATAGCCAATCCATGCCCAGAATGACATCGAAATCCACCATACTCAATAATAACAGATCGACTCGGGTCTCCAGACCCCCAATAGTCACCACACACGACCGGTACACACGGTCTACAACAACAGTCTCACCCACCGGGGTAGATACATGAACAGGTAAAGCAAGAGACTCACGAGGAGTACCCAAATAGTGAGCAAAGTATGATGACACATAAGAATAGGTGGAACCGGGATCAAATAATACAGAGGCATCTCTGTGGCAGACTGAAATAATACCTGTAATGACAGCATCAGAAGCAATGGCATCGGGTCTGCCTGGAAGAGCATAGAAACGGGCCTGACCGCCCCCTGATCGACCTCCCCCTCTGGGGAGACCCCTGGCTGACTGATCCCCACCCTAGCTGGCTGGGCGGGTTGTGGTGGAGCAACTGGCGCTGAAGCTGATGACTGACCCCCTCTGCCGGGATGAACTAGCAACACGGCGGGACACTGCCTCCACATGTGGCCCGATCTCGCCACACTCATAACAAACTCCTAGGTGCTGGAGAAGGGGACTGATGGGAACCCCTCGCACCGGAGTGACCATCAGATGCACTCGGCGTAGAAGAGCTCTGAAGAGATGGAGCACGTGATGAGCTCTGAGTTGGGAGGGCACTAAGTGAAGAATGGCCCTGGTATGAACTGTAGGAACCATGACCCGACGATACTCCTCGATAACTTGAGCGATCAGACTGACCCTAACGGAACTGTTGGCCTCTGCCGTGCTGGAACTGGCCCCTCGAAGGACCACCACTGTAGCTACCAGATCCTCGAGGCCTCTTGGCCTCCCTCTCCTCTCGCTCCTGGCGACGGACAGACTCAATCTCCCTGGCAATATCCACAACCTCCTCGAATGTAGCACCAGTCACCCTCTCCCTGGTCATAAGGATACGGAGCTGATAAGTAAGATCATCGACAAACCTCCTGATCCTCTCTCGATCTGTCGGGACCAACCAGATGGCATGACGAGCCAACTTAGAGAATCTCAACTCATATTGTGACACGGTCATGTCTCCCTGACGCAACCACTCAAACTGTCTACGCAGCTTCTCTCTGCGAGACTGCGGTACATACTTCTCCAAAAAAAGAACGGTGAACTGCTGCCAGGAAAGAGGTGCTGCACCAACAGGCCTACGCCTCTCAAAATCCTCCCACCAGGTAAAAGCAGGTCCTGAAAACTGATAAGTAGTGAAAGCGACCCCGCTGGTCTCCAAGATACCGGCTGTACGAAGCATCCTCTGACACTTGTCTAGAAAGCCCTGGGCATCCTCGCCCTCTGCTCTGCTGAAGGTCGGAGGCTGTAGTCTCCCAAATCTCTCCAACCTACGCTGCTCATCCTCTGGCATGATAGGAACTACATAGTCCTGAGTAGCTATGACCGGCTGGGCTGGAGGTGCCCCCGGCGTCTGAAGTCCCTGCACGACCTGCTCAGGTGTGCGGGCGGCGGGAGTCTGACTGCCTCTCCCGTCCTGTGAAGTAGCTGCGGCTGTAGTAGCTGAAACCGCCTGAGCTAGGCCAGTGCAAACTGATAAGATCTGAGCCAAGGCCTCCTGAAGACCCGGAATCACAATAGGCACAACTGGTGCCTGCGCTGGTGCTGCTGGAGGGTCCACAGCTGAGACCTGGTCCTGAACTGGGGCAGCTGGTGGATCTGCAGGTGCTGCCCCCGCTGCTCTGCCACTACCACGACCACGACCACGTCCTCGGCCTCTGGTGACCGCAGCTGGTGGCACTGGTGGTCGTCCACCCTGTCCGGTAGCGCGTGTCCTCACCATCTATGAGAGAATAGAACAACAGAAGTTTAGTACTCGGATCAACAAACTCGCACGATAAGAATTTCAAGAATGTGAAGTTTTTTCCTAAAGATTCTGCAGCCTATCGAGGATAAATACAGACGTCTCTGTACCGATCCGCGAGACTCTACTAAACCTGTTCATGACTCGTGAGACCTATGTAACCTAGGCTCCGATACCAACTTGTCACGACCCTAACCCCGAACCCGGTCGTGATGGCGCCTCTCGTGAAGACAAGGCCAGTCAGTTCAACCCAATTCATCTTTTAAAACAATTAACCAACACATAATAGTCTGAAACATAATTTACCAACACTGAATAGCGGAAATATCAATAAAAATGTGGAATATCCAACCCGATACAGCCCTTCCGGGGTGTCACAAGTCACGAGCATCTATGAACCACAATACAGTCAGCTAATGTCATAAACTACTACATTTGTTTGGAAAAAACATGAATGATAGAGGAATAGAGACACGGGGATGCAGACGTCAACAGCTACCTCGTAATCTCCGAAGAAGCTCGCCTGGAACTGGAGAAAATCAACACTCCGGAGCAGAACCAGCTACGCCTGAATCTGCACACAGGGTGTAGGGAGTAAAGTGAGTAATCCAACTCAGTGAGTAACGAATATAAATAATGACTGAAAGTACGAAAACACGTAAAGCACAAGACAGTCTATAATGAAGCAGTAAAATCATTTATAATAAGGAAAACCAGTAAAACAGGTAACTGAAAGATAATTGTGATAAAGTAAACAAATAAAAGTTCGCCCCTCGGGCACAGTAACACCACAACCGCCTCTCAGGCAACATCTCACAGCAGTAACAGCCCCCCGGGCTCAATCTCACATCACAATGGGTACCCGCGCTCACTGGGGGTGTGCAGACTCCTGGAGGGGCCCCTTACGTCCCAAGCGCAATAACAAGCAATCTCGTGGCATCACAACTAGGCCCTCGGCCTCATATCAATCAAGCCACCTCGTGGCGTACATATCACAGGCTCTCGGCCTCAAATCAGTATCAGTATCTCCTCACAATATAGGCCCTCGGCCTTACTTAGTCAAAAATCATCACAAGCCTCTCGGGCAATAGTAAAACAGTGTTTCTCAGCCCAAACATCATTTAAAATATCATTTAAATCTCAAACTGATTAAAAATGGCTGAGTAGTAAAACAGTGGAATTTAATATGACTGAGTTCAAGTAGTAAGTCAAAACAGTGAGGAAATATCAAATAAAAGCCCCGAAGGGTTCAAGTAGTTGGCACGAAGCCCAAATATGGCATTCAGCCAAATAAACGATGATAACAAATAGTTTTAAATCAAATACGCAGTAAAATCATCAATCGGGACGGACCAAGTCCAAATCCCTAATAGTACACGACCCCACGCTCGTCATCGAGCGTGTGCCTCACCTCAACATAGTACTACGATGCACAATTCGGGTTTCAAACCCTCAGAACATCATTTAAAAGCATTACTCACCTCGAACCGGCTAAATCCCTAGCTCGCGACACCTTTGCCCTTCGAATTGGCCTCCACGCACGTCGAATCTATCCAAAATCCGAATGAGAATGTCACAATATGCTAAGGGAACAAAACCCAAGCGAAAACAATCGAAAAATACCAAAAATCCCAAAATAAGCAAAACTCGAGCCCCGGGCCCACTTCTCGAAACTCAGAAATTTTTACACCAATAGGTTCCTTATCTCCCCACGAGTTCATACATACCAAAAACATCAAAATCCGTCCACAAATGACCCTTCAAATCCCAAATCAAAATTCAAAATTCCAAGCCCTAGTTCTTCCATTTTTAGCTTAACTTTCCATGATTTTCTAGGTGGAATTCACATAATAATCGAGTTTTTAGTCCGAAATTCTTACCTCCCAACTTTTCCCTTGATTCCCTCTTTAATCTCCTTCAAAAATCTCCAAAAACGAGCAACTATGGGTGAAAATAGACCCGCCTTCGCGAAAAACCTCTTTTAAATTCTGACCAGTCACTTTCGCATCTGCGGTGCTATAGCCGCTTCTGCGGTACCGCATATGCGGTTATCCTTCCGCTGCGGAATCCTCTTGAAGGTCCAAAACCGCATTTGCGATCATTCATCCGCACCTGCGACTCCGCGGGTACGGTCCCACACCGCATCTGCGGTTCCTGGTAAGCCCACAACATTCCGCTTCTGCGGCTCCCTTTCCGCACGTGCGGCGCCGCACGTGCGGTCCCCAAACCGCAGGTGCGAAAACACCAGCAACAGCAAAACTTCAGCAGCTTCTAAACTTCAAAATGGTCCGATTAACTACCCGAAACTCACCCGAGGCTTCCGGGACCTCAACCAAAGGCACCAACATATCCAAAAACCTTATTCAAACTTGTTCCAATCATCAAAACACCTCAAACAACATCAAATCACCCAAAACACATCGGATTCAAGCCTAAGCTTTCTAAACCTTCCGAAATACGCTTTTGATCAAAAACCCAACCAAACCACGTCCGAATATCCTGAAATTTTGCACACACATCCCAAATCACATAATGAAGCTACTGCAACTCTCGGAATTCCATTCCAACCCTTATATCAAAATCTCGCCTATCAACCGGAAATCGCCAAAATATCAACTTCGCCAATTCAAGCCTAAATCTACTCCAAGCCTCCAAAACCCATTCCGATCACACTCCTAAGTCATAAATCACCTCCCGAAGCTAACCGAACCATCAGAACTCACATCCAACCCCTCTAACACATAAGTCAACATCCGGTTGACTTTTCCAACTTAACTTCCTTAAAAGAGACTAAGTGTCTCAAACTTCACCAAAACCAATCCGGATTCAATCCAACCAACCCGGTACCTCAAAACACAGATGAACAAAGCAATAAGAAGCAGAAATGGGAGAAGCGGAGCGGTAACTCATGAGACGACCGGCCGGGTCATCACATGACCAATTTGCTTTTGGCACTCCCATTAAGGAAATACTAAATTCTATACAAAAATACCTAGTATGACTAAACAATCCTTAATTAAATATTTAATGTGAGTAGTAAGAAAACTTTTTAGGGATATATACATAAGGGTAATTCTGTAAAAGCAAATTGAATTATTTCTTAATTATATAAATGGACACTTATTTTGGATCAAAATAAAAAAGCAAATTGATCACTTATTGTGGACCGGAGGAAGTATGAACAATAATCTCAATACAAAATGTGATACTCTCATTGTTCCATTTTAGATGGAACTCTTCCTTTTCTATTAATCTGTTATGAAAAAAATATCACCCTTCTATACTTGAAAACTCTTTAATTTTAAAATTTCGATTCCACTTAAACAAAATACTCTTAAAATTACAGAAATAATAAATATGTTTTTGTACATAAACGGTTAAACTTGCAATAAATCATGTCACTGTACATGTCAATAAGGAGAAACTGAAATCTGAAAATAAAATAATCTCTAAATAAAGAAATGTATCAGCCATTTTTAATAAGATGCTTAGAAGGCAAAGGAAAGACAATAATTAAGGAAAAATCAAAATTTTCTTACTAAAGTGAAAGATTCTTCACCCAAATTTAGCCCCTTTTTTTTGGCTTGCCTGTCGACACGTGTATCCTATATGTTCCTTATATTACTCCATCATTCTTCCACATTTGTTCTATAGTGTGACTTGTGTGTGACTAGATATGAAATTTATCCAAAAGGAAGAAAAAGGAGAAAGAAAATTCTACCAAGTTTTTGGTTCACGAACTAATTATGCATAATTATAAAATCTCGTATAAGTTATACTATTATTACTAATTACTAATGCAAAGTTTGATACCGGAAAATGAAGACTCAAATTCACTTTAGCCCTTAACCTTTAAGGGTTGGAAAACAATACCCCCTCTCGTTTTGAATGGGAAAGGGTACCCTCTTGTGCAATAGCTTTCGGGTGAAACATTTTTTTTTAAAATAAAAATGTTTTCTATTTTGAATAGATAATTTTTAATTAGAATAACAAAGTTCTTTCGTTATAGCCAAAAGCTCAACATATGACAAACAATTAAAATCTATATAATTTATGCCATTAGCCTTTTTCCTGCATAGTTTAAGATATGATGTAATGTAAAAATGCTTCCATAATAAACTTTCAAATATGACATTTTCAGCTATAATTTCTGTTCAATAAAGATATTTTCAAAATAAGTAAATTTTAATAATACTTTAGTATAATAATTTTTATATACAAAGAAAATACATAAATAAATTACTAACACTTATAACAACAATTCTTTCATATAATATATGTCAGAGAATTGACTGTTTTAGTGTATCTTTTTCCCTTCATGAAATGCTAAAGCATTCATGGTGAATGTGCGTTCAACATATCTCTTGAATTTCGTATGCAAATTTTTTTTCTTTATTGCAAATTTTTTAACAATGGCCTCAATATAATAGAAAAATGTCTTAAATTTTAAAGAAAAGAAAGACGAAATTTAAGTGTTGGTTTGGATGAAAAATAATATACTTCACCTTTGAAAGGGCAGAGAGAGAAAAAAAATTATTTTAAAAAAAGAATCTCTCACAACAAAACAAAAAACAAAAAAAATTGCATAAAGGACGGTTCCTTTTCCATTCAAAATGTGAGGCGATATTGTTTTCCAACCCTTAAAGGTTAAGGGCGTAAAGTGAATTTCACTCGAAAATGAACGTAGAGTTTTAAACCGGAAATGAAACGGATGCAAAATATCATACTAGAAACTTTTTTAATGCAGCAATCAAATAACTCCTAACAAATATGCTGAAACTTACTACAAAATAATGTCAATTTGCGTGTAAATAAGGAGAAGTAGAAAATAAGAAAAGAACTAATTTCTAAATAAAGAGAAGTGTCAATCTTTTCTAATAGGTACAAAAAAGAAAGAATTAAGTATCAAACATAGTAAGACGAAAAAATCAATAGCTTAAAGTGTATAAAAGCTCAAATAGATTACCATGACTTTTCCTTTATCTTTAAAATTTGAACTTGTAATAATATAACCTAAAAAGTCGTTTTTTTAACATTGAAATATCACCTCTTTTTGAGTGTGTAATAGAACATGCAACACGGTGCACAAAGTATTTCGCGTTCATAAAGAGTTTTGGGGAAGGGACGTACCCCAAGGGATGTGATGTAGACAGCTTACTCTAATGCAAGCATTAGTGCTGCTTCTATAGTTTGTACACGTAACCTATAAATCACATAAAATAATTTTGCCGTTGCTCCAAGACTTCGTTCTGAACGTGCAATAGGTGGAAGAAGATATGTTTTGAAACTTTAGTGGCTGCATGAGCTAAATCTGAGCTGGAAGATAGAGAGCAAGAAAAGCAGGTTCCAATGAATCTTGGGGAAAGATGAGTTCGATTTGGGCTCTTCATTCCAACTTTTGGGCCCACAACCATAAAGCATACTTTAAAAAGTCTAAAATTGAAGCAAATCCCAGTCGAACCTAAAATGTTACTAGGTGATTTTTTCATTTGTTTATATCTTAGCTGACAGAGTTATTTGATGCATATACCGGTGAAAGATAACAAGTATTTCGTGAATTAGTTGAGGCGTGCACAAGTCTACTCGGACACCACAGTTATAACAAAAAGGACAGTTCGGTGTACAAATCATCTCACGTTCACATAGATTCCGGGAAAAAATAGCACCCAAGGGGTTTAATGTAAACTCTACCTTAATATAAACATTAATGACTGCTCCCACTTGAACCCGTGACTTATAGGTCGAAGATAGAAAATGACAAAAATGGAGAAGTTGTCTTCTTAGCTCAACCAGTAGAGTGACGTGCTGACGTGTTGTATATGTGTGAGGATTTTTCTTGTCCACTAGAAATTGATTTTTGCTCGAAGACTTCTCTTTTTTGTTAAAAATAAAAAAAGTAAAAAAATATAATATATAAAATTTTGCTCGTATTCATTGTTTGTATCAAACTAATGAATGTAAGATATTTTTTTCTTACACACATTTATCAACCAATGGTGTGCAGTCTAACTTGAATTTTGAGCTGCTAATTAGGTAAATTGTTTGATTTGAAGTAAACATCGGACACCAGTAAGTATATTTTTCGAGTCAGATATTTTAATTAAGTTTGCCATAGAGTCATTCCGTAAGTGAACTCGAACTCCAATTTAGTTAATTGAATGGCTTGTAGTAGATCTAATCTACTAGTAAGAAATAAGCTTGGGGCTGAAACCGTAATTGATTCAATATAACATGATACTTAATATGAGTAATTGGTTCATCGGAGGTTTAACTAAATGAGAAAAACATTTCAAAAATGTTTTATATTTTCCATCATAGTAGTTTCTCTCAGGTTCTTCCCGACTCTTTTAAATTATATAAATTTCCATCATTGAAGTTTTATATAAAGTTCTATATAATCTGAAATGAAACCGGAAATGGACCTAAATCAATTTGTGATTGGAAACATAAAAATTGCATGAGGCGGCCTATTTGGTTGTCCCTTTTTAACTTATACCCGTTTTATTTTTTCGTTTGCATCCGTAGCCATTTTTTTGTTACAAGCGTTTTAAAAAGACGATTTTGCCCTTCAGGACTATTGATAAAATTATAGACTGCAGGACAAAACTTCAGCATGTTTTGGTATGAAATTTTAGCAAATGAACTAAATAACTTCAGCATGCATTAGAAAAAACTCATTAGAAAATTACATACTGCAAGACAAAAACTTAAGCATGTTTAGTCTGAAGTTTTAGCAAATGAACTAAAAAATTTCAGCTTGTTTAGACTAAAATTTCAAAAAAAAATATAAAACTCATGACAAAACTGTAGACTGCAGAACAAAACTTCAGCAGGTTTTGGTGTAAAGTTTTAGCAAATGATCTAAATAACTTTAGCATGCATTAGCAAAAAACTCATTAGAAAATTACATACTGCAAGACAAAAACTTAAGCATGTTTAGTGTGAAGTTTTAGCAAATGAACTAAAAAACTTAAGCATGTTTAGTTTGAAGTTTTAGCAAATGAACCAAATAACTTCAGCATCCATTAGCAAAAACTCATTATAAAATTACATACTGCAAGACAAAAACTTAAGCATGTTTTAGCAAATGAACTAAAAAGCTTAAGCATGTTTGGTCTAAAGTTTTCGCAAATGAACTAAATAACTTCAGCATGTTTAAATTGAAGTTTTAGCAAATGAACTAAATAACTTCAGCATGTTTAGACTGAAGTTTCAGATAAAACTCATGACAAAACTGTAGACTGCATGATAAATAACTCCAGCATGCATTAGCATGAAGTTTTAGCTTCAATGTGAAACAACTTCATGCTATATTAGCATGAAGTTTTAGCTTCAATATGAAACAACTTCATGCTACATTAGCATGAAGTTTTAGCTTCAAGGTGAAACACCTTCATGCAAGTGTGATTCTGAAGATGAATCTGGATAAGTTTCTGGTTTTTTGATAAAGCTGCTGAGAGGAGAGGAAGAGATCTTTTTTCACGAATGAGGTTGTAGATCACGCGATTAATCTTTTGTCAGGGGTGTAATTGTCATATTATTACGGATTTTTTGTCAGCTGGCTACCAAATCAATAATTATTAAAAATAAGGTACAGGTTAAAGGTGGCACAAATATAAGGTACGATTGCAAATCCCCACTTTCAAAATGAAATTTAACATGTGCAAAGGATATATATCAATGGATATGATATACTTAATAAACCTTTTAACATATTATGTTTAATGGAGTATAAAGTACTAAGCATTTCAAATGTTAGTTCTCCAACAAGCAGGAAGAACTAACCCAAATAACACCCAACCATTTAAATTAAAAATAGCCAAAAGAGGTATTATATATATATACAAGACATTCTTGAAATGGCAAAACTAGAACATTACTAGTTTCCCGCATCACTTGCAACTAGGGAATCTTCTATTTTAGTAACATCCCGTGCATCATCGGCAACTCCAGAATCTTCTGTTTTGGTAACATCCCGGTTACTCTCTCCTATACAGTTTTGCTGACCCTCCACAGGCACATTCTCACTTATGGCTTCAGCATCCATTGTAGAGTCGTCACTGATCACTTTCACCTGTTCCTCAACGTCCTGAGGAGTTGTATCATGAGTGGCAGAAGCAGATTTTTCCTCTGCATTGGAGCACTGGCCGGCCTCTGAAGATTCCACAGGCACGTCATCAGCTTCAATAGCAGATACATGAGTGGCAGAAGTAGATTTTTCCTCTGCATTGGAGCACTGGCTGGCCTCTGAAGATTCCACAGGCACGTCATCAGCTTCAATAGCAGATGATGATACATGAGCGGCAGAAGCAGAAGTTTCCTCTGCATTGGAGCACTGGCCAGTACCTGAAGATTCCACACCAGCTTCAGTAGCAGCAAAGCTGCCTTGGCCAGCTCAAGAGCACGATTCTTTGCTGCAATTTCTTCCTGCATTTGAGCTTGCATTCTGTACTCATCCATGAGATGTTGCATCTTTTCCTTATCTGCTATGAGGTCACCGTACCTTTTTTGTAAAGTACGTTCAAGCTCCTTTTGTTTCTGAACTTGTTCCCACAGATTGTTGATCCTATGTGATGCTGCAAGCTGCTCTTGTTTTTGTAATGCTCGGAAGCATTCAAGTTCTGTCCCTGCTGTGTCCATTTGCTTAAACGTAGCCTCTATCTGTGACCAGAGTTTTCCGGCTCGCATCTGCTCATCCACAATGAATATTTGTTAGCTGGAATTTATAGCTTAGATCTCAACAACTCTCAAAACCCAAAAAAAAAAAACTAGAATAGCCAAGAAAGATCCATGTAAGAACTAGAAACACGTCTGCTTGCTGATCAAACCTCCAGACAAATGAAGTTAATTAACAGAGAACTGTACAGGAAGTGATAACTACATTCAGATTAAACAATTAAATCACTACAATATACCTGATATCCATTAGTAAGGACTTTGATCTTCTGCTCAAGCTTTGTTGCTTTCTTAGTATCATCATCCATTTTCTTCTTCACATTCTCAAACTCATTCTGTAAAGCAGCCAGCTTTTCCATGTTTCCAGCAACACTTGAGAGACCATAAGTATTCCGTGTAGGAAAGTACATGATATCATTCAAAGTTGTTTTGTGTGCTTCGACAAATTCATCAAGAGATTCACCCTCATGTCCCATTGCCACACGAACAAACTGAGCCTCATCCTTGATCAATCCATCAGCCTGCATGAGTGGAGTTAGTTATGTTGCAGTAGATGAAGATAAAATCATACAAACTCCAGAAAATATTACTGTTTGGACACGAAATTGGTAATGATAAGGGCACATCTAATAGCACAATGTAAAAATGGAAAAGGCGCCTATCACGAAGAGACCTGATTTATTTACTTCCAAATATTATTTTAACAGTCAAATGTACATAGAAACATTGAATATTACAGGGGAAAAAAACATAATGAACATATTTCACACAAGCACAGATGGCATCCAAGTGAGTATCTAATGATGCCTTGTCGAAAGACTTGAATGTCCAATTTCAGTTAATTAGTCCTCATAACAAAAAATACTAAAAACAAAATTGGGACACCATGTGTGGTGTCATGGGTGTAGGTGTAGGGTTCATAAAGTTGAGCATGTAAGCTAGCTTGTGTTGGGTGGAGTCAAGAATAACTTTTTTTTTTTTGATGACCGAGAAATCGGTCTGGGGCCGATCCTTTGGACCAACCGCGGCCTTCGAAACTCGGTGGATAATGGGCCCGCCCCTCTACCCTTCTCCACTTAAATACCAGGCTTTGCTTTGCATGGCGTGGGGGCTTGAACTTGTGACCTAAGACACAAATCCACCACCCTTTGCCACTTGAGCTAGGCCCCGGGGGCGAGTCAAGAATAATATATATACACACTATATAGATACTACGTACATTTAAATATATCTTGATATAAATAGTATTGGTCCAGCCTATTGAACCTATTGTTTTCCTGAATCCTTACAGCCATAGTTTGGGGAAATATTATCAGCATTTGTAGAAATAATTCCATATATAAATTACATAAAAGGGTTAATTGATATTGTTAAAAAAAACAGTTTCCAAATGCTTTATATTGAAATTTAAACAACTCATTTTCTTTTCTAGTATTAATTTAACACTAACAACTCTGAAGTATTAAATGCATTTGAACTAATCTGAAACTCTTCCGCTCAAAAATAAAAAGTTCACTTGGGATTTTTGCATATTTAAATACCTTAATGCTACAAAGCAGGTAAGACTGCTCCTGAGAAAATAAATTGACACAAGAGTAGAGCAAAACCTTTTTTTATTATGTAACATGAACGTACCTCTTTCAGTTCATCTTCCTCAAAGTCCCCGATCGCAGGTTCAGCAACCACTTTCAGCTTGACCCCCTTTTTCTTCTCCTTCTCTGCTTTTTCATTGTCACGATCCAATTCCCATACCCGGTCGTGATGGCGCCTCTCGTGAAGACAAGGCCAGCCAACTAACCCAAATCCTTTCACTAACAATTATTAAACATAAATGAATAGAAGATACAACTTAATGGCATTAGAAACTGTTAATTACTACCCGACCGGGGTGTCACAAGTCACGAGCATCTAAGAAGTAGGAACACAACTACAGGGTCATATATATATANATTGCATAAAATGCAATATAGCCCAGTAATGCATAATTACATTTATATGACATAAAATCGACCTTCTATATTTTTAAAATGTTGAAAATCTATTTTAAATCAATTTGGAACATGAAATTATTTTTGTTAGAAATTATTTATTATTTATTATAAATTATATAGGGAAAATTGGCTATTTAAAATATAGCCAGATTTGCATTTCGATCTTAGCCTTAATTTAAACCCAGCCCCAGCCCAATTCCTAATTGCAATACCCGACCCAAATCCTAAACCCGCCTACCCGACCCAAAAAATAATTAAATTATTGCCGTTGATCTGAGAGATCAACGGTCCGTATTAGCCCTTACAATTTTAATTCCAAACGACCCCTAACCCTACCTCATTATTTAGAGATCGCTGCCTCTGTATTCTCTCATCTCCTCTCCTCTCTCAACCGCTCAACCTAACCCAAGCTCCTTCAATCGCCGACCTCTCTTCTGCGGTCTTTTTCGGTGATCTCCCTTCAACTCCTAAGCCTCCAATGGTTCCTCTAATGCTATGCTTGCCTCCTCTAAGGTCTTCAAGGGCCCAGGGCCACGCTGACTTGCTTCTAGGGTTTTTCATTTGTCTGTTCTTGGCTACTTTAGTGTGATTTCGAGCGAAATCATGCTGTACTTGTTACGATCCTGAGATTCTAGACAGGTTCTTTCTTCTCTCTTTGGGTTTCTTTGGAAACCCTGATTTCTACCTACATCTCCTAGATCTGTACAGTTTTAAAATGATTTGAGTTGGTTTCTTTGATGGAACTCTTTACAAGAACCATGTGATTTCAAGCATTTTCGTCTTCTTCTAAAATTAGGGTTTTCGAAACTCTTTTTTTTTAAACTTTGTTTAAACTGATTTTTATTGTTTAAACTTCTATTTCTTGCATATTTCGACTGATTCTGTGAGTTTGCTACCTCTCCAACTTGCCTATGTTGAAAGCCCTAATTTTTCTATGTTTCTTCGTTTGATTTTGTGACTAGCCTATTCTTGTTTGAGTTTCTGTGACTATCTCGCTTCGAACATGTTTCTACTGAGTTTCTTATGCCTAACTTATATCGCCTATGTATGTTTGTGCTCATCTTGACTGGTCAGCACTGGCCTCTTTGCTTCCTATGTTTGGTTATTCCTATGTCACTCTTTTTATATGCTAAAACTCTCTCTTTGATTGACTCTTAACTCCTTGTTTCTTGGCTTGATTTGAAAACTTCCCTGCAGACTTTCGATTTTCCTATTTTAACTTGTTTACTTGTTACTCTCCTTAAATCAGTGATTTTGAATCCCTTGATTCCATGATTTACTATATGGTTATTTTCGATTATTTCCATATTGGGCAACATAATTTTGTTTTCTTACCTTATTTTGTTAACCGAAATTTTACTAATTTTTCATTAGCTGCTTCCTTAATTGAACCACTATGTACTTACCCCTAATTGTCTATTCTGTACCTAATGCTCTACTTGATTTATTTCCTTAAACATTTTTCTACCTATTACCATTGGTTGATTACCCCTTAATTAAAGGGGTACTTGCATTGATTTTATTCTGATTATTATTTGGTTCCATAATTACTATGCTACTATGATTCTTACCTTATTTTACCTAATTTCGAACTACTATATATACACACTCTCTCATTAACACAAACACACGAACACTTGGTTCAAAAGCTATCTCTCACACTTAAAAATTTCTGCTCTCTCTCTTGTGCTACTTGCTACTGCTCTAAGTTAGCCGGCTGCAAGCCAAGACTAACCATTTGTGTTCTCTTGTTCTTTCATGCTGCTCACTATCCTCTTTACTGGTATGTCCTAGTTTCAATTCAAAGTTCCAACAATAATATGATTCTCTTATTGTTCTAGTTCATCTTGTTTCTAGTTTGCTTCTATTTGTGGTTTTGTTGTGAAACTTGTAGTTGAGGGTTACATTATTATCATGTCTCCCCCTCCCTTGAGATCAGTATATTTCCCCTTCTGTTTGTTTCTGAGCATGTCTGCACCAATCATCACTTACTTGTTGTATGTTTACCACCATGAAGTCCCCAAATCCCTATTCCCATGCATGCGAGTTTATTCTTTATGTCTGATTTTGTGATTATGTCTAGTTAGCTGCTTCTGGGAATGACTATACTAATTCCCAGGTCTTTGTTTAATTATGTGTCCTATGTATTCCCAAACTCCCTTGACCCCTGTATGTGACTACTAAGTTTACTTGGTTCTGTGAATTGTCTATGTGCAAACCTGCCTTAAAGTGTTTGGACTTCTGTTCATCTCTTCAGCCCTTTCTTTAAACAGTCTCTATTGTTTTACTAAACTACTTTCAAACAAGCCCTCTTTTATACTGTTTTTCACTAAAATCACTTTAACTCTACTCTTAGTCAATAAGTTCTGCCCCTTCTAGTATGTGTACTGCCTTGGGATCCTCTTGAGAACCCTCTGAACTCTGGCATACTGAGGCTGGCCCTTCCACACTGCACTTGTTCAATTTTGGTTACCAAGTCTAGGTGTAAGCACTGCCCGGGGTCCTTAAGATCCTTAGGGAACTTTGATGCACCTAGACTATGTCATTGTCTATGGAATTGAGGCATATGAGGTCATTGGAGGCTTTGGGGAATCTGGGCCTAATTGAAGGCTCCCTATAGAATAGCTTCTTGATTTTTATTTACTTATGTAATTCATTCATTGGTCTGTAATAACTTGTAAACAGATATTGGGGTATTTAGTGAAAAAGGAGGGTAGATACATGCTTTATGGGGTAATATGGGTAGAAATCCTGCTCTTAGGATCTTATTTTTAAATTTGCCCACTTTGCGCAATAGAAAACATGCTCATAGGGATTTACTCTTTAAAACTGATTGCTTCGCCTAATAGAACTCATGCCTATAGGATCTCACTTCTAATGTCGTTTGCTCAAGTAGAAAATCATGTTCATAAGGTTCTGCATTTTGTCATGTTTAGAAACCATGTTTGTAGGTTCCAAGCAATCATGTCTTACAATCAGATTAGCAATAGATTCCATGCCAATAGGACTTAATTCAGATTCTGGTACAATGAGTATTTATGTATGTTTCCCCGCTGGCAAACCATTAAAATCAGTATTACACTTAGATATCATGCCTATAGGGAACCATATTCGAAATTCTGCTTTTCAACCTAGTTTAGTCTAAATAAGTCAACTTGATCATGCCTAGTTCATTTCTGAATTGGTTTTATTAAGTATTAAGTATTTTCTGAAACAAGTTCTTTCAAAATTGCATTAATCTCATTAGATACCACACTTACAGGTATTAAAAGAGTCTATTTCGAAAACCTATTTGTTTTCTGCATTAATATAGACACAGCATCTGCATATAGCAAGCCTTAGGGCATCTTCAAAAGTGCATTCCCCTGAAGCGCTCTCTGTCGTTAACGTTTCTGATTCTGATAACTTTTAGAAGAGTCCCTAGGCAACTTCTAGGTTATAACTTCTGGGTATAAAATGTGGTCTATTTCTGCATAGTCACTTAGAAATCCTGCTTTAGAATTTTGATTAATAAAGGCCTTAATTGTGTTCGAGTCGTGCTGCTTGTATGTTTACTTGAGGAGGAAAATTGAGCCTTTATCTACTCCTTCTTGTTCTTGTTTGCGCAAAGTCCTAACTATTTTTCTTGTCGCCTTAGAGTTTTCACCTTTAAAAACCTTAGGGGTACGTCTAGAACCACCTATAAGTAGAGGTCCTAACTCCCTCCAGGACCATTAAGAAGGGACAGGTAGCAGCACGCGATAAGAATCCGTGACCAACACTCCCTTTGCATGACCAATAAGGGGATGGGAAGGGTAGACATGATATGATTACCGGTACGCTAATGCCACGTGTAGCCCCTTTCTAATAAGTGATTATCGGGCATTGTACTAATGTGATCCTATAGGCTAACCAACCTAGGACACCCCTTTACATTCACAAATATGCTTAGATTGTACTTTTCTTTTTTTTAAAAATCTAGCTTCTCATTAACTGTTTTTCAAACATCTCTGCATTTAAACATAAATCCCCTACTATTTGAGCCATACTTGTTTATTTGCTAATTGTACAAATCCACAAAAATTGTTTGGCGGGGAACCACACTAGTGGTCCTGAGGGGTGCCTAACACCTTTCCCTTAGGATAATTTCAAGCCCTTGCCCTGTCTCTGGTTACCAAACGTAGTAATAAATGAACCCTATTGTCACGACCCAAATTCCCATACCCGGTCGTGATGGCGCCTCTCGTGAAGACAAGGCCAGCCAACTAACCCAAATCCTTTCACTAACAATTATTAAACATAAATGAATAGAATAATACAACTTAACGGCCATAATAATCAGTATTTTCAACCCCACATAACCCGACCGGGGTGTCACAAGTCACGAGCATCTAAGAAGTAGGAACACAACTACAGGGTCATATATATAAAATGAAATCTGGAATCCAAAAGATGAAGTCCGGTGCCGCGAACGCTGGCGGTCACCTTGCTCAGCTACATTAGTATTACCTTCAGTCCGCTAATAACCCGCTACCGGGTGAACAATACCTGCAACTGCACGCGAGGTGCAGGGAGTAAAGTGAGTACTTCCAACTCAGTGGTAATAAGAGTAAATAATAACTGAGAGGCAAGAAATCACGTAAGAGCACTCCATCATGCTATATAGGACAGTACAACCCTTTTTAGAAAACAGTAAGACCGTGAAAAATCCTTTAGAAAATATCTGGCTCAGTTTAAAAACCTCTCTTGAAAATATCCTTTTCCAACAGTCAAGCAAATGAATGCGTAATCAGTTAATGCAAGTCCGCACATAAGTCAGCCCCTCGGGCACAGCACTTCACTAACAATTAACACCAGGGCGTCTGGTAAACAATGCAAGAAGTAACATGAATGCCAATGAAATGAGAGTGCTGAATGTCATGACACGTAATACAAACAGGAACCAATGCATGAATGCAATGCAATGCACATGACCGCTGCGGCACGCAGCCCGATCCGTTTGGGTACCCGCGCTCACTGTGGGGGTTCAGACTCCAGAGGGGCTCCTACAGCCCAAGCGCAATATCATCATAGTATCGCTGCGGTGTGCAGCCCGATCCATCCTCAGTCCAGAACATGCAAATGAACCACTCGGGCAATGTCATGTAATAACTTTTAACTCAAAACATCAGAAAAATTCAATTTAAGTCTTTAAACTTTAACAATATGACTGCACATTTCAAAACAGGGTTTAACTCAGGACTGAAATCATTTAATATGCTAAGTGTCATGAAAACAGTGATAATAATCCCTAAAGGATTCAAATAATCGGCACGAAGCCCAAAACATGGCAATCAACCCAAATCACGATAGCATCAAGTAGGTTTCAGTCAATTACGCAGTATAATCAACAACCGGGACGGACCAAGTCACAATCCCCAATGGTGCTCTACCCCACGCTCATACCTGGCGTGCAAGTCACCATAATACAGCACTATGATGTGCAAATCCGGGGTTTCAAACCCTCATGATATCATTTACAAGTATTACTCACCTCGAACCGGTGAAATCCCTAGCTCGCGACGCCTTTGCCCCACGAATCGGCCTCCACGCGCGTCGAATCTAACCAAAATCAGAGCGAATATATTATAATATGCCAAGGGAACAATACCCAATCGAAAACAATCGAAAATTAGCAAGAATCTCGAAACTAGCAAAATCCGAGCCCCGGGCTCGCTTCTCGAAAAATTATGAAATTCACATTACCGGATTCCTCGTCTCGCCACGAGTCCATACATACCAAGAACTCCCAAATCCGAGCTCAAATGGCCTATCAAATCCCAATTTGAAATATCAAAATCCCAAGCCCTAGTTCATCAATTTAAGGCTTAATTCCATGAATTTCTAGGTTAATTTCACATACTAATCATGTTTTAGGTTCAGAAATCTTACCTCCATTAATTACCCATCGAAATCCCCCTTTAATTCCGTCCAATAGCTCTCAAGCTCGCTTAAAAATGGTGGAAATAACATAGGCTTCGCGGAACAAAAATGAATATAAAACCCTTCTGGCTCCAGGGGTTTCCGCTTCTGCGGTCCCCACACCCGCTTCCGCGATACCGCTTCTGCGCTCATTTCCCGCTTCTGCGGAATTTCACTAAAAAACCAAGGCCGCTTCTGCGACGTATTCTCCGCTTTTGCGGAACTCCATCTATAGACCAAGATCGCTTCTGCTATCGCCCGTCCGCTTCTGCGGACTCGCTTCTGCGAAAAAGGTTCCTCTTCTGCGGAACTACCCTACTCAGCTCTTGACCGCTATTGCGACCACTATTACGCTTCTGCGGAACCGCTTCTGCGGTCCATTTTCGCAGAAGCAAAAATATCAGATACCAGCTATAACCTGCAATTCCTCAACTCCAATTTCATCCCGATAGCCATCCGGAATCACCCCGAGGCCCCCGGGACCTCAACCAAAAACACCAACATATCCCATAACATCATTCAAACTTGTTCCAATCATCAAAGCACATCGAACAACGCTAAAATCATCAATTCACATCGGATTCAAGCCTAAGTTCTTCAAGAACTTCCGAAATGCGCTTTCGATCAAAAACCCGACCAAACGATGTCCGGATGACCTGAAAATTTGCACACATATCCAAAATCACTTAACGAAGCTGCAGCAACTCTCGAAATTCCATTCCGACCCTCCGATCAAAATCTTACCTATCAACCGGAATTCGCCAAAATACTAACTTCGCCAATTCAAGCCTAATTCTACACCGGACCTCCAAAATCAATTCCGATCGCACTCCTAAGTCACAAATCATTTCCCGAAGCTAACCGAATCACCGAAAATCACATCCGAGCCTTCTAACTCATAAGTCAACGTCCGATTGACTTTTCCAACTTAAGCCTTTCTTAAAGAGACTAAGTGTCTCATTTCCTATCCAAACCAATTTAATTCAACTATAACTCACTCGTTGCTGATAATGAAACATGAAGAAGCAGTAAATGGGGAAAATGGGGCTGTAATACATGAGACGACGGGTTGGGTCGTCACATTCATCTAGAGGATACTTGCTATTATCATGTTCTAGCAAAGACAGAAGTTCTTTCCTAATCATTTCATCAGCCTGCTCAATTAGTGTAGGAGGAACAAAGGAGCTCTTATCTTCATCAGCTCTCATTAAGGAACTTCTTATTAGTTCTAGTGAAGCAATGGGAGGTCTAGGGAGCTCTCTCTGCAATACTTTTGACCTTTTTCGGAGTAAAGCTTGTTGCCTTGCTTCTTCTTCGGCCTTCTCCCTTGCAATCCTATCGGACATGTCTTCTTCAATCTTCTCTTCTGGTGGTTCTTCATTTTCTTCATGAGGTTGTTGGACGACTATCTGGTACTCATTCTTGGGTTGAGGAAGGCTTTTCAAACCAGAAAGCAATTCTTTCTTTGAATTGAATTGCCCAAGCTTAGCATTATTGTGCATATCCATTTCCTCATTAATGTGTAGCTCATCCCTCATAGGAGTTCCTTTGGGGGTCATTCCATAAGAATCCCTTGAAGGTGTCATGCCAATTCTAGGAGTAAGGCCAGTGGCTCCAGGAGTCGCTGAAGGAGTTAAGAGTGGGTTTGGTGTTTGAACTTCCCTTTTCTTAGGAGTGACACCAGAAAAATCTGAGGGGTGCAGCGTAGGATTATCCCCTCCAAGTAATGGTGTCTGAGACTGAGTCAATCTTCGTTGATTTTATGCTTCCATCATAATAGCATCCTGCTTAGTTGAAGGGGTTCTTTGAGGGGTTCGCATAGGAGTCATTGCATGATGTGGTGTCTGCGCATAATTTGCAAGAAGAGCACGTGTTGCAGCATTCCCTTCGGAGAGTTCATCACCCCCTAGTAGATCACTGGCAATACCTATCTTTGCTATGGCCTCCAATTCATGGTCTGGAATCTGCGGTGCAGGAAGATTGAGTTTCAACCTCTTCCTCACTGCTTCTGGGTCATTAAGTTTATTTGCATGCAATATGGCTGTAGGGGCATCCTGCCTTTCTGCAATTTTATTCCTTGCAATATCCTGCTTTCTTAGACGAGCTTCCTTATCGACTCTCCTTTCACCTTCTAGTTCTTCAATGGTAGTTGGAAACTTAGGTTGCTTTACTGGACGGTCTTCCTCAGCAACATCATAGAAACCTGGAGGAGGCTTCTTTTCAAAGGGTATTTCAGCATTGTAATCAATTTCTCTCCTTTTTCTCTTCCTTTGACGGGCATCTATTCCAGCAGCCTTCAGTTCTCTCCTTTTCTATAAGGACGCAAGCCTTCGAGCCTCTTCAAGCTGCTTTTCTCTAGCTTTCCTTTTAGCCTTCTTTCCTCTTGTGTTGGCCAACCGAGCCCGTGCTTCAGACAGCATTTCTTTCTCATCCTCGTCCATATCAACAGGATCAGGACGAGCAGGCTTTGATTCTGGATTAGGATCAATCTCTCCAGGCTTCAGTTTTCTTGGATCATCATTAGGGTCATAGTTTTCATCCTTAGCACATGCAGCATCGAGAAGCTTTTCATAGCGTTCAAGGCACTGGGATGGTGTACGACCAACAATTGGCGCAATAGTCCTCCATTGAGTAGGCATGAGCTTTGCAAGGTGAAGTAGTTTCTCATCTTCTTCTCTAGTCCACTCAGTCTGGAAGAAAAATAAAAAGAGCAGGGAGGATGTTAGTAAGTTGTTAAACTCAGGTATAAGTTCCTACAAACAGCCCGAGGTAAATTGGAAAATCCGTGTACTTTCCACTTTCTCAGTTCAGAAAATCATTTTATGCCGTTGATAAATGGAAAAACAGAAAAAGTTTGAAAAAACCTAGAAAGAAATTTCTATACAGAAACTGATTTCAGAAATTGTATCCCGAGTAAAGAAACCAAAAAGCAGACGCGGAGAAAGCCATAGTATGCTCACAAAGCAGAACTTTTCTCATTCACAATGGAATAGGAAGAAAGGTAACAACTACCCACAAAGAAATAACAGTGACAGACATTACAATGACAAATTGCATGGCGCATTAAACTAAGCAAGAACAAAGAGCCAAAACCAAGATACAATGAATGCTATGAGGTACAAATAATCAAATGACAGAGAAAGAATGATCATACATAAATAAACAAGGACACAGAAAGGATGGTCACCCCACTAACAACCATGCAAGAAAATTAAGTACAGCGGAATCCAATAACATATCTCAAAGAATCCCAACTCCAAACACCTAGAAACTATTATGGGTATATTTGTTATGGTTGACTTGACGAAATCATTTCCCAATTTGGTTTATCATAGACGGTGGAAAATGTAAAATATTTTACTCCAATTTGGAGGAAAATAGCCTTTTTTAAAGAACGAAAAATACCAAAAGCAGCCTTGGAAGCTCGGGTGGGCCCGGCCATCTATCCTTCTCCACTTAAATATCAGACTTAGTTTGCATGGCGCAGGGCTCGAACCTATGACTAAGCCACAAGTCCCTCAACTTTTTCCACTTGAAATAAACCCCAGGGGCAATTTGGGGGAAAATAACTTTGGCACTAATTAGCAAAAGTAATTTTCCTTTTCAGAGACATTGTTCGAATCAACACTTAGACATTGTTTGTCAAAATACTCAAAAAAACACTAAAATCACTGTCCCCATACCCCATCCTGCACATTGCACTGTGAGCATATCTCAACTACATTTATATACCCTACCAAACATTTATAAAATATATTCCAAAACAGATTTCCAAAAATTAAACATTTCTCCAAAGAAAAATTACTACTCCCTCCGTTTTAAAATATGTGAACCTATTAGTTGTGCACGAAATTTAAGAATGAATGCAAGACCTTTGAAGCTTGTGGTCCAAAAATAATCCATATATTTAAGGTTAAAATGAGAAGTTTAAAGTTATATAGTTTCCACGTTTAGAAAGGGGTCATTTTTTATAAAATGTACTAAAAAAGAAATAGGTTCATACAAATAAAAATAATTTTTCACAGAGAACTTTTTTCAAAATCAAAGAAGAAATATTAACAGCATATAATACAGAAACCAAAAAATAAACCGGGAGAAAGCCATGGTATGCTCACATAGCAGAACTTTTCTCATTCAAATGGAATAGGAAGAAAAGATAAAACTTATCCACAAAGATATAACAGTGCTAGAGATTACAAAGATAAATTGCATGGCGCATTAAACTAAGCAAGAATTAAGAACCAAAACCAAGATACAATGAATGCTTCGAAGGTGTTAAATAACCAAATGGCACCGAAAGAATGGTCATATATAGATAAAAATAAGGGACACAGAAAGGATGGTCATATGTCACTAACAAACTATGGCGGATTCCAATTGCATATCTAAAAAAACCAACTTTAAACAACCAGAGACTATGAAGGGTATGTTTGTTATGGTTGACTCTTTTTTATGATCGAAAAATCTGTTTAGCGAAAATCCTTAGGACCAATCGCATCCTTCAAAACTCGGGGATAATGGGTCCGCCCCTCAACCTTAATTTGAATGGCACAAGGCTCGAACCTGTTACCTAAGTGGCTAAGTCATAAGTCCCTCAACCTTTTCCACATGATATATTCCGACTTGGTTATCATGGATTTTGGAGAACGTTAAATATTTTACTCAAATTTGGAGGGAAATAACTTCCACACTAATAGCAGATGTCATTTTTCCATCTCAGAAATCTTCAACATGTATGCCATATCACTTGTTCGAATCAACACCTAGACATTGTTTGTCAAAAATTAGTACTCAAAAAACCCTAATATCATTATCCTCATACACTATCTTGCAGCTCTCACTATGAGCATATGTGGCACGTACTTTTACACCCTACTAAACCTTGAAAAATGCTCGAGAAAATAATTTCCAAAGATAAAACATTTTCCACAACAAAAAAATATTACAACATCAACAACTACACCTCGGTCCTAAACAAGTCGAGGTCGGCTCTATGAATCCTCACTAACCATGTCATTCCATTTAAACTCATCTCAGGCAAATATTATGAAAATATAAATAAAAAGTACTCATATTAAAAGTTCTATATATTTTCTAAACAGATCTCTGGAAGGCTAAACCACTACTATAAAGCATTAAACCTACAGCAAAAAGTGCTGATGTCTAAACCATATACTCAACTAATATGTATCACCTAATAAAATTACTAATATAACAAACAAATAATTACATAAAATATTTTTCAAAGCTAATGAACAAATATTAACACCGTATAATAGAACAACAAGGTTAATCAATTTGAACATTATGGTTACGAGTTCGTTATCTTACTATATCCCGTTTGATTTACTACGTTCCAAATCTATCATTTATACTTATTTATTGGATCTTTTAACATATATACCAGGGATCCGCCCGTTCTGATCCTTGCCTACTAAACAATTGCACCCCCAGATATTTACGTCGGGAGAACCCCGTGATCCTTCTGTGTGAAAGGAAAGGAAGAAAGAAGGCGAACACGAATACTAAAAAGCAGTTCATCGGGACCCCGAAAAAAGGGGATAGAGACAGTGTTATTAATAGCGCTCGCTACAGCGCTAAAGGCGTGTAGCGAGGCGAGGCGAGCATGTAGCGCCACACAGGGACTGTTGCGTTGCGAGGCAGAATAGCGTGCACCTCTGCCTCTGTTGCGAGTGGCGAGGCGAGGCGAGTGGCGACCAGAGGCGTCGCTATTTTGAGTATAAGTCATTAAAAAGGCAGCGTTTATACTTAACCAATTAGGGCTTGGGTTTTAATCTGTAAGACTACGCTACCCTTCTTCTCCATCGAGTTGCTCCGATCGACAAAAATTAGGGCTTGGTTCTTCCTCTTCTTCTTCTTCCATCGTCTGCCTCTGCCTAGCGACCAGGTATGTTTCTTCTTCTCCTTTCTTCTTCTGGTCGACCACCATTCTTGGTCTTCTTTTTTCTTCTTCTTTCTTCTTTCTTCTTTCTTCTTTGCTTGTCGTCTCTTTCACCCAGCTCTGTTTTTCTTTCTTCTTCTTTGCTTTGTTTTTCTTCTTCTTTCTTCCTATCTTTGCTCTGTTTTTCTTCTTCTTTCTTCCTATCTTTGCTCTGTTTTTCTTCTTGTTTGCTCTGTTTCTCCATCATCTCTTTCAGCTCTTCTTTTTAATTTTTTTTCTCTGTTTTTCCAAAACCAAGCAGAGGCAGTATTGCAGTAACTTCTGTCTCTATTTTTTCTCTGTAACTCTTTTATTTTCTTTCTCTGTTTTTCACTTTTTCTGCAATTCTGCTAAGTTGCCTAAATTATTTTTTGTTGTTCTGTACTTCTGTTTTTAAAAATAGTTAGGGAGGCAGTAACTTATTGTGTTATTGATTTGTTGCTCTATTTTTCTATAAAACAGCGCTGAAAATTGAAATGGCGTCATCCGATAATAATAAACGAAGTGATATAGCTTGGAATTATGCTATACCAGGCTCATCAAGATCCGCAATCAAATGTGTGTTTTGTGAAAAAACGTATAATGGTGGGATAACTCGTCACAAGCAACATTTGATAGGTGGATTTAAGAATGTAATACAATGTCCAAAATATCCGCCTGAGGTTAGGGAGGAAATAAAAGCATTTGTTGAAAAGAAAAATATGACAAGAACACAAATGAATTTCGAAGAATCGGTGAATATAATTGATGAAGATGATGAAATGGATGAATATGGTGAAATAAGACCTCCCCCCAAAAAATTCAAAAGATATATTCTGGTTCTAGTGAGTCAGCCACGTCACGTGCACCGACAAAAGGTCCCCTCAATCTTTATCCCGGCAAAACAACAAGAAAAGGGAAAAGGTGAAGAAGGCTCAGGTTTAGAAGCCAAAAAGATTTTGAGGGATCGCGCCGTAAGTGCCTTTGCAGCATGGATTTACGATGCAGGGCTTCCTTTCAACTGTGTTAACTACTCTACTTTTGATAAATTCATTGAGGTCGTAGGACAACATGGCCCAGGAATGAAGCCTCCTAGCTATCATGAAGTTAGAGTAACTCATCTTAAAAAGGAGGTGAAGAAGATAGACCAAATTATTGAGGAGCATAAAGTGGAATGGAACAAGTTTGGATGTTCCATTATGATGGATAAATGGACAGCACAGAATGGAAAAATGATCATAAATGTGTTGGTGAACTCTCCAAGAGGGAGTGTTTTTCTTGAATCTCACAATGTTAGCAACTCTTCTACGGATGGAAGCAAAATGTACAGCTTGTTTAGAAATACTATTGATAAAATTGGAAAGGAAAATGTTGTACAAATTGTTACAGATAATGCAAGTGAGAATGTTAGTGCGGGGAAGATGATGGAAGCTATCTATCCAAACATTTATTGGACTCCATGTGCTACACATTGTATCAACTTGATGTTTGGTGACATATTCAAGGAAAACCCATATGCTTCAGGTAACTTTAATATAGTTATCTTTAAAGCCTTTAACTTTATTTATACTTATGTCCTATCCTATTAAGTATTAACTATAAAATTGTTATTGTTACTTTTACAGTTTTCAGTAAGGCCGTCAAGGCATATGCTTACATCAGTCAGAGGCCGTTGTTGTTGAATTTGATGAGGAAATTCACAAAGGAAAGAAACTTGGTGAGACCGGCCAAGACTAGATTTGCAACGGCTTTCCTAACTTTGCGTAGTTTTTATTTGCAAAAGGGAAATTTGAGAAAGCTAGTTCTTTCGAGTGATTGGAAAGATAATAAATATGCAAAGGAAGTTGCGGGGAAAGAAATTGCCAAAGTTCTTATTGCTCCATCATTCTGGAATGATGTCGTTCGGGCTCTTAAAGTTGGTGGTCCTTTGATTAGGGTGCTTCGTATGGTGGATGGGGAGAAAAAACCACCAATGGGCTATATTTATGAAGCTATGGATAGAGCCAAAGAGAGTATTGCAGCGGCATTTGATGGAGATGTTAGGAAACATAAGAAAGTTTTTGAGATAATTGATGTCAGGTGGAACAATCAACTCCATAGACCTTTGCATGCAGCAGGCCATCTTCTGAACCCGGGATTATTTTACAAGAACACTAGAGATGAAACTTTGGATTCAGAGGTGTGGGTTGGATACCATGCATGTCTTGAGAAGTTGATCCCTAATTCAGCGATGATAGATCTAATAGGGGAGGAGTTTGGCAAGTACTCACAAGCAGAGGGCCTATCTGGTTTACCGGTTGCCATTAGAGCCAGAGACAAAAGGTCTCCAGGTAACTAACTTTAATATAGATATCCTTATAACTTTTATTTAATTTATTTGATTTATACTTATTAACTTTTAAAATATTTTTCTATAGTTGAATGGTGGAAGCAATTTGGACATCAAACTCCAAACTTGCAAAAGTTTGCCATCAAAGTATTAAGCCTAACTTGTAGTGCATCTGGATGCGAGAGAAATTGGAGCGTATTTGAGCATGTAAGAAGTAGATTTATTATATTAATATATTCTATATTGTATTATTATTAGTATTTATAATTAACCTAAATAACTTATGCGCAGATTCACTCCAAGAAAAGGAATAGGCTTGAGCTATCGCGTCTCAATTATCTAGTGTATATTAAATACAATAGAACATTGAGGCGACGTTATGAAGCTCGCGATACCATTGATCCAATTATGTTGGACAACATTGACGAGGCAAATGAATGGTTAACTGGAGCCCCCCAAAATCATGAAGATGAACAAGTGTATGAAGGAGATGATCTTGATTGGGGTACTGTTTCTATGGCCATTGGAGTTGAGGAGAATATCTATGGACTTGGAGCGAGTTCTTCAAGTTACAAGGGAAAGGGGGTAGCAAGTTCAAGCCGGTCCCTAATTGATGAAGAGTCCGAGGAGGAAGAAGATGATAGCCAATATAATGCTAACATTCATGAAGTTGTAGAATTTGAAAATCTTGAAGAAGAATAGATGTTGGTTGTTTTAGAGTTTAGACTATTAGTCTTTATCTTTAATTTATGAACTATTATGAGTCTATGACCATCTAGTATCTATTGAGTCTTTAATTTTTGAATGATATATTTATTAATATATTATTGTTATTGAGCTTTTAGTTATATGTATATAATATTTTATGTTTTTGTATAAATTGTCGCCTCACATCAAAAAGGCGAGCGCTTCGCTGCGCGCCTCTCGCCTCAGTGAAGCGGGCCCTCGTCGCTATTTGTCGCCGCGCGCTATCCAAAACACTGGATAGAGAGCGCGGAACGGGCTTTCCAAGCATAAAACGATCCCTACCTATACATTCTATGGCAACAGACAAAAGGCAGTTTTGTCATTGTTCTCAACCCCAGGCACATTTCTGTTCCCAATAATCTCCATGAAAAGATTACCATGATTTCCGAACGAACCGAGGGAGAGTCAGGGCATGAAACAAGCTACTGGGTTCAGATGAATCCATGAGTTCAATGCTACATCTGCCCATGCGTTATGAGCATATGTCACCTACATTTTAATAACCGTGGTGTCCTGCCCAGCTTGCACGCACCTGACTAACTCCGCCTGACTAATTCCATGGGATACTATCAGCAACAGGTACCACATAATTCTATCCACCAAGGCTTGGACAAATGGGAAAAAATTACCTAATTTTTTTGCCTCCGTTGGGAATTGAGCTTGAGACATCATGGTTCTTAACTCACATCGTTGACCACTAGGCAGGCTGTCACGTCACCTACATTTATACCCTAACATCTACATTTATACCCTACCAAACATTGAAAAATTACTAATAACAAAACAATTTTCACATACTCCCTTAATTTTAATTTATGTGAACCCATTTGACTGGCATGGAGTTTAAGAAAAAGAGAGAAGACATTTAAACTAGTGATGTAAAATGAGGTACATATATTGTGTGTGGCCGTAAATCATTGCATAAAAGTAAATTGTTTCCAAATAGGAAAAGCGATCATTCTTTTTGGCACGAACTAAAAAGGAAATAGGTTCACATAAATTGAAACGGAGGGAGCAGCATTTATCAAAACCAATGAACAAAAAGTAGCAGCATAGTATATAACACAGAAACAAGGTTAATTAATTAATTAAAAAAAAGAATAACTTGCCTTTTTAATGGAAGGATCGAGCCACTCATACCAGCGAGCTTTACACTGCTTTGCAGATTTACGAACGAGTAAAGAAGAAATACGAGCCAATTGATTTTTCCCATACTTCATCACCGCCGCCTTTAGAATCTCGTCCTCCATGTTCTTCCATACTCCTCCCTTTATCATAATCCTCATTTTTGTTGATTATTTCAGCCTCCCAAGGGAGACTCGGAGTAATCTAGGGTTTTGGAAGCTACCTCAAAAGATAAGCTCGCCCGGAGCTTTTTGTGTTTGAATGTGCTAAAATCTATACGCCGGTGAGGATAGGGTTTTCCGATTTATGGCGTGGCGGCGTTTGTCGGTCTCCGACGAGAGGGATTTTTCGAACTTCCTTTAGTACTGAAGCTGATGAGATTGCACTATTATAATCTTCCGATGAATTCCAAATTCCGCTTGAGCTGAGATTTGGATTCGAGTTTAGGTAGCTGGGCTCGTCTACTTTGGGCCCATAACTCAAATGTTGGGTTCAAATATATGTATTTTTTGCATAGGCTGGCCATTTTATGAGCAGGTTTAGAATTTAGCCTCATTTTACGATGTGTAAACATAGGCATCTTTGTTTTAAAGAAAATTTAAAAAGCCTTGAGCAATGGCCAGATTCGCAAATGTCCTTTAGTGAATTATCAGGTTAAATTAAGAGGAATTTTCAGAAACCACTATTGTTTAGTGGCTATTAACTTCTTATAGCTAACATACACACAATTACTTCCTATCGCTACTATTCTGTTGTTACAGTAGTGTATACGCTATATTCACGCTATTGTATTCATGAATACAGTAGCAAAAATCGCCTAAAAACAGGGAAGTCCAGTTGTACGCGACTGTATTCAGATGTATTCGCGCCATGTATTCATGAATACAGTAACAATAATTACCTTAAAAATATGTCTGTCTAGCTGTCTAATAACGGAAAGAGGATCAATTAACGTGATACACTCCTAATATAACTCAACAAAATCAATTCTAACACGCCTCATTATCAACCCAATTAATTAGAATGATTTTCAGATGCTAAACATAAAAACAAAGCATTGTCAATTCAGCTTCAACATAACACAATCTGCAGAGCTTTAGAGATTCGGTCAATTTTTTTTCCTGGTATAGTTCGAGTTTTTTATTTGACCGTCATTGATAGAATTTTTTTTTGCCCGGCATTCATTTATACAAGTATTTACAGAATATTTAGTAATTTGATTTACTATATGGAAAGATTAACAATGGAAATTCGTCAATCTTAAGTGGAACAATGAAAATTGTTATGTCGATTATTCGATTGGGGGGATATTAAAAGCATATAGTAAATCGAATATTCCCTATTTTATTGAAAGCATGTATTCAATCGGTATAATGTATATGTTAGTTTAAATTATGGTGTAATGTATAAGAAAGTTACAATGTGATACCCTAATACATGTATGAATACTGCCATTAATATGAATATTTATTGAAAGCATGTATTCATACATAATATATATAATCAACCTAAGGGTGGCATGTGGGCCGGTTAGGACCGGGCCCGGCCCAGAACCACAAGCCCATATGGTTGGTGGGCCTAAACGGTCCTAACCAAATAGGACCGGGGCCGTGGGGAGGTGGGCTGGTTAGTGGGCCGATCTTGTGCAATAGTTCCACGAGACCGGGACCGTTTGGGACCGGGACCGGCTGGGAAGTGGGCCGGTTCAACCGGTCATAACCGGTCCTAAACGGGCCCAACGACTCCAAATATAAAAAAAAATGGGCCGTTAAGGCATTTAAAAAGTAGCCGTTTGTGCTGCCAAATTAGCCGTTGGCTATTTACAAAATAGCCATTTACCCCCCTCCCCTCCCCCCAACTTTATTTTAACCCCAGACTTTTTATAATTACACTTTTTCCCTATTTTCAACTATAAATACCCCTCCCCCCTTTCATTTTTCTCACCAAATCATCAATCTCTCTCTAAATTTCTTCTATAATTTGTTACTTTATTGTTGCGATTTGTGAAAAATTGTGAAGTTGGTGAATTGAAGTCTTCAAGTCTTCAACAATAATTAATTTTAAAAAAGTTGTTCGTCAATTCGGTAAACTCGTTCCAACTCTTAAGTTATAATATTATAGTTTTGTTTGTTTTATTTACTTTGTATTGTTTGATTAATTAAGATGGAATTTTCGTTAACAAAAATATTTAGTAAAAATAAGGGAAAATTCAAGAGTTGTGAATCTAGCGGCCAATCTATTCCAACTCCAATTCCACGGGCTCCCCTACCCAAACACCATACCCGTCCTCCACCTGCTCCTATTCTTGATAGTGATAATACTTTATTACAATTTACCGAGAGTCAATATTTGCATAATGTTGGAGGTGGTGAACAATTAAACCATGAATATATGAATGCTTCTTATGGTAATCCAACTGTTAATGAAAATGATGATGAAGAAATATATTTTGATGAAACACAACCGGATGACGATACACCCACTAGTCCTGTTGCTGAAGTTAAACCAACTAATAATAATCCAAATGATGCCCCGTCTAAACCTCCTGTTACTACCCCTATTTTTTCTAGACAACCTTATAAACGGAGCGAAACATCTCTTGTTTGGCCATTTTTTACATAACTAAGAGAAAAAAATAGGCTAAGTGTAAAACTTGTGGCAAAGAGTTAGCTCTTAAATATGTTGGAGGTCGGGGGAACGGGAAGTTTGAGGAGACACATATTGCTACACCCTCAAGATAAAGTTAAATATCTTCGTATGAAAGCCTTGTCCGAGAGGACAAGTGTACCTAGTCAGGCTGACCTTAGTATCAGTTCAAATCAATTTCAATCGAAAATTAACACTGTTACCAATGGTATTTTATATTATGATCCAAGAAAAGATGGGGAAGAATTGGCAAAAATGGTTAATGTTATGTGCTTACCCTATAGTTTTCCTTCTAACCCTCACTTTGTGCATTATATTAGAAAATTTTTTAATCCTACTTATAAAGGATGGCCTCGCATAACCATAAAGAGCGATATTTATAAATATAAACACGAATATGAACAATAATTGCGCTATTTATTTACTCGTATAATTTGTCGTGTTGCTATTACTACAAGTGGTAATGACTGTGATTATCTTACTGTTACCAGTCATTGGATTGATGAGGATTAGATAATGAAAAAGTGCATTATTGCTTATAGAATAATTAATTCATGTCACATAGGGCAGTTTATTTCTAGCACGGTTACGGATATTTGTAGATATCTTTGCATTAGTGATAAAATAATGTCAATTTCAATGGAAAATGCTACTAGTAACACTAATATTGTAGCCTTGTTTACCACTACACTAAATCCTGCATTTAGTAACATTTTTCATGTTAGATGTATTTGTCATATTTACCATTTAATTGTGGGTGATGGTATGAGAATTTTAAATGTTAATATCGAAAAGGTTAAAATGGCTCTTAACTGGCTTTTTTATTCAAACCGTAGAAGTAGACTTAGAGAATATTTTAAAAGATGCGATGAATTTGGCCTAAGAGAACGAAAGGTTCCTAAAGCTTGTCCAACTAGATGGAATTACATGTATGAAAGTTTAGTTGTTGCATATGAATATAGAAACCCCATAAACTCAACGTTTAACGCTCATGTAAGTGATGATTGATGATGATGAGCATCTTACAGATGCAGATTGGGCTAGTGTTAAAATGCTTGTAGATTTTATAGAAAATTTTCATATTGCTACAAATGAATTTTGTGGGCAATATTATCCTACTATTTCTAACTGTTTAGTTTATATTGCAGAACTTGCAAATTTGTTTGCTTATTTTTCAGAGGGTGGGGAAATTTATGAACAAGCTATTGATTCTATGAGAAAAAAGTTTAAAAAATATTTTTTCCCTATTCCCCCTATTTATAGTGTTGCTGCCTTGTTAAATCCTACTATGAAATTAGGAGGTCCTTAGTTTTGGTATGAAACTGTTTATAATGGTTTAACACTTGAAGAGGAGGAGTTGCCTAAACTTCCGGAAGCAATAGCCTCAATTAAAATAAATGCTCAAACTATTTATATTGTTTATCAAATTGCATTAGATCATGCTAGACCAAATGTTCCAACTCCTTCTTCTTCTAGTTCTCAATCATCTAAAAGAACCGCGGGAGTAAGAGCACTTACTGCTTAGGCCGGGTTCAGGGGTTCTCAAGGTTCTAATACTAGTGATTGTTCACAACTAAATGAGCTTGAAATTTATTTGTCACAGGGAATTGAGGAAGTGAATCCCGACGGCTCCTTTAATATTTTGGAATGGTGGAAGGACAAAGAAAAACACTTTCAAATTCTTTCAAGGATGGCCCGAGACATTTTAACTATTTAAGCTTCAACAGTGGCATCGGAGAGCGCTTTCAGTTAACCAAGACTTCAACTCGGTGATTATAGAGCGTCTATGAGGGAGAACTTGGAAAAATCAGTATTTTTCAGAGATTGGATCCGTTCAGAACGAGGAAATTTTGGACTTGCTGAATCACAACTAGAGGTAGGCGAAGCTTACGAAGAAAATGCTAGCTGAACTTGTGGAGGATGCAGCTTCGCCCGGAAGCGGTGATGAAGAAGCTTCTTTTCCGCCACCACCAACGGAAATTCCTCCGAACCTTGAAGGATTTATGAAATTTGTAAGAGATACCATGTAAATTAATATGTAATATGTATTTTGGCATATCTTGATTAGTTTCTTTTTCTTCTCAATGGTGGTATTAGCACCTTGTTGTGCTCATTCCATGGGGGGAGGAAGACTAAGAAAGATAATGCCATGTTTTGTTAATGCTATAATAAAATTATAACGCATTGCTTTGAATATATCTTTATAATATTTTTGTGTTTAAATTTGAATTAAAATATTTAGGTCACAATTCTATAATATAATTTTACAAGGAATTGCCTTAGATAAAAATTTTAAAAAAAGAATAGAAAGTAACCGTTGGGCTCACTTAGGCCCACATAGGCCCTGGACCGGCCCACTTAGCCCGGGACCATTAGTTCGTGGTCCCGATCCCGGGCTGGTTCTTACAAAAAGCCCACGAAGCCCGGAACCACTTAGGATCGGCCCACGAAGCCCGGTTCACTTTGGACCAGCCCACGAAGCCCATTTAGGATCGGGCCCGGCCCACATTACAGCCCTAAATCAACTTACTGCCTGCATTCAGTTGTATTTAATTGTTGTATTTAGTGTGTTTCAATATTTGTTCTTTTACTGTTGCATTCATTATATTCAATGTTTGTATTCACTGTATTCACCATTTTATATTGAGTGTATTCAATTGTATTGTATTAGCAGTATTTTAGTTATTCCTAATACATGTCATTACTATTGTATTCAATATATTTCATTGGTTGTATTCATTGTATTTCTATTGTATTCAGTGTATTTTACTGTATTCGCTGTATTTCAAAATTAGATGTATTCACAGTTTATACTATGTTTATTTCAGCGTTTATATTCAGTGTATTTCAATATTTATATCATGTATTCATGCATACTGTATGTACCATGTATTCATGGACAAATACATGTTTTGTACATATATCCAAGACTTATGTTTCTCTGTTTAATGTAGGTTGTACCATCGACTGAACATTTGCACATGGTGAATGATGAAAGAAAGCATTACACTATTTGCCTCCAAAAGAAAAATTGCAGTTGTGGGAGGTTCCAAGTGGACGAGCAACCATGCCTACATACTTGGACTATCTTGAAAAGCAAGTTTCTAATGCGGATGACAATTGCTCGGACTATTACAAACTAAGGTCTGTTGTAATGACATACGAGGTCCCCGTGTATCCTCTCCCTGACCAAAGTGAAAATTGAATATCGTTGAAGACTTGAATACTTCAATTCACCAACTTCACAATTTTTCACGAAATTGCAATAATAAAGTAAGCAATTATAGAAGAAAATTAGAGAGAGATTGAGAGAGATTGATGAATTTGTGAGTAAAAATGAAAGAATGAGGGGGTATTTATAGTTGAGAATAGGAAAAAGTGTAATTATACAAATTTTGGGGTTAAAATAAAGTTTGGGGGCCAAATGGCTATTTTTGAAAGTGCCAAATGGCTAAAATTGCAGGCCAACGGGTACATTTTAAATTTCTGACCGTTGGCCCTTTTTAAAAAAAAAAAATTTAAAAGATAGTCGTTGGGCCCGTTAGGCCCGTTAGGCCCGGTTGAACCGGCCCAGGCCCGCCTGCCGGTCCCGGGCTCGCGGGCTTTTTGGTAAGGACGGCCCACTGTGGGCTTTTGGACCGCTAGAGACCGGCCCGTTTGGCCCGCCGGTCCCGGGCTGGGCCCGGCCCACAATACACCCTTATATTAGAGGAAGTTGTCTTACCACCCAAATGGAAGAGACCTCCTGGAAGGCCAAAGAAGAAGCGTGATAAGCCATTAAGTGAATTGCTTTAGAATAAAAGTCAACATTGTGTAGTATATGTGGGTAGGGTGGACATAATAAGCGTACTTGTAGAAATGCCCCACGTAGGAATTAGTCGATGTTCTGATTTTAATTCCTTCAATCACTGGTTTTGGATTTGTTCAAGATTTTCTATTACTTATTGGTTTATAGATGCATTTGATTGTTCCTGGATGAATTTTTAAAGGTAGATGACTAAATACATTATTGTGAAGTATAATAATATGTATAAAATAAAAATGATGTATATATACTGAATGTGGTTAAATATATTGCTATATTATAATTCATAATACATTTGAATACAGAATACAGCTATGTACATGACTAAATACATTACCGTCAAGTTTCCTGATACCTTAAAAAATGATGTATATATATATATATATATATATATGTATGTATATGTATAACGGGACATGTACATGTATTGTAAATGGTTAAATACATTATTATAATTTAATTCAAAATACATTTGAATACATAATACTACTATGTACATATGAATACACAAATATAAAAATACAGCAGAATACATACAGGGAACTTGTATATACTGTAACTGGTTCCAGTACATTTAATGTATTTAATCAAAAAATTTACTAGACTTCAAAAATAGATAAGTACAACTAAATATGAATATATTGATTACATAAAGATCTAAAAAAAGTTCATGTATTAAGCATAACTAGAATACTGTTAATACAATTACATTTGATTACATTGTTTTCAGCACTTTTAAAAAAATAGTAACGTTAAAATGGATTATTGAATCATGAGAATTTGAATACGGAAGTATATAAAAAAAATTAATGTATTCTTAATAAAAGTTACATTAAGACAAAAAACACATTCAACAAAAAGGTTGCATAAAATCATGATCAATTAAGTAATAAGCTGAAAATACAATGTGTAAAACAGAATATTATCCTATAACTATCTTCACAAAAGTATCACATTATGTGATTTGCTTAATAATCTTTGTCGGTGCTTCATTGTTGCTTATCGCATCGGTGTCTAACTTTCGCATAGCATAGTCCCAAAAGAGTACACCATATCTTAGCCAGAGTAAATTAAAAATGGGTCAATAGAACTTTCTTCAAGCTCTAGAACCATGAAGCACCTGAACAACTGATGTTGAACCTCACAATGCTTCATATCGAAGAATATACCAAAACAGGTAGTACCAAATAGTTTGTACTGCTCTGGACTAAGTTTTTTTTAGGTCGAAGATTATGTTGGTGTTAGTGTAGGAACTGATATGTGGCTATGAAGTAGGCGGGTTTTTAACAAAGAATTTTATTTCCTGTACACAACACAACAAAAAAGATAATTACAAGCTTGAAAATACAGATGAATACAGCTAGGTTAGCACATTACTTTAATTATTTAATGTAGGTTGTTTATGAGTTCAAATACATATAAATACATGTATGTATGAAACACATTATTTTCATTGTATACAAAATATAGTACATACAAAAAAATGAATACATGAATACAGAACGTAGACATGAATACATCAAAAATACTGATTATGACAAAAAACAACTTTGAGTTATGACAATAATGATAGAACTGTTAGTGTATTTAAAATTATTGTTTTATGAACTCAGATACATATAAATATATCTAAATACAAAAAATAAAAATATTGTACAAACTAAAATGAGTGTATGCAGACTCAAATGCATATAAATACATCTACGAATACCTTGTCCATCTATGTTTCCGAGCTACTTCCTTTAGCGACCTCTCTTCCCTTTCTCCCAGAAGCAACATCGATAAGTTTTCTTCTCTTTTTCAAATGTAAGTTTTGTACATAAACTTGAGGAACATCTGGAAGTGTTGAATTATTCAAAGATTTATCATCTTGACCTTGCTTCATAGGGTTATTGCGTATTTTTGTTCGTCTTTCGGCTTCCATGATTGTTGATGAACCTGCAAATACAGGTTCCTCTTTAGTGATTTGCAAATCAAAAGATGACCCATCAAAATTGAGTGCTCTAGTGGGTATACATCGTGTAACCCTCTTCGAAGTTGTTGAATGAGCCATTGAAGAGAAAATTTAAAGTTTTATGTTGAAAACCTAACAATGGTAAAAATTTAAAAAAAAAAAAAAAAAAAGAGTGAAGAGAAAAAGAAGAAGCGTGAATTGGCCAAAAATCCCAAAACTTTAACACTTACAAGTGGTTTTTTGGAGCAAAAACGTTGAAAGAGAGAGAATCGTGCTTTAACAATCAGCACAATCTTGTTGTGTGAGAGAGAGATCATGGAGAAAGAAAGAAGAAGAATTTGGTGAGATTTTGAGAAAGAATAATTGAAAGAATGAGAGAGAAAAATATAAATAGCGTATTTAACGCCTTAATGGTAGTGTATACTATAAATACCTATTTTACAATAAAAAAATAAAAGGTAGTTATAAAAAATAATATTTTAAACGGGTTTTGATTTATAATAAATAGGATGTATACCTTTGCTACAAAAGGTGAAATTTCCTTAAATTTATTTTTATTTCTTAAAATCGATTGAAGTTTCATATCCAAATCGACTAACGGATCCACAAAAAATTATCACAGAAAACACGAATAAGATAAAAGTTGAGTGCTAAAGCATGTGTCAATTAATCAAGTCCCAATTTTAAAAAGTGCAACAAGTAAAGCAGTAGGAATTTATTCACAAATGAAAATCCATAACTTCGTAATACTTTTTTGATTGGGTTTCTGCCCTACACTATATAACTCACTTATATTTTTAGTTGCCTTTAATGAGACAAGGATAGAATAAAATTTACAAATGTTGAAATAGTTCTGTAAACTATTAACTTGGTGTTTTTTCATTCTTTCCTTTCATTCATCTAATCTTACTTTTAACTTGTTCTTAATATATACTCGATCGAACAATATCAACAAGAACCAAACTTTAAATTAATATAGATTGGAGTCGTTTGGTACGAGGAATAAGGGATAATAAATCTTGGGATTAAATTTAAAATAAGTTTATTTCATGTTTGGTTAGAATAAAATACGGTATAACTAATCCGGAATAACTTGTTTCCGACCCCGATGGTATAATGAAGGATAATTCACCTATTAAAGGGAAAAAAAGAAGACAATAATGCACCTACAAAAGATCATAAAAAAGGTATGCACATTTTGAAAGTTATTGTTTACTCACTTCATTTGAAATGAGTGGTGGTCCTTTATTGTTGTTAAAATGAGAAATTCAGATCTTTTTAATGTTGCATTGAAGTTCGATATGTAGGTAATAAGTGAGAATCCGAATAACAATTTCCAGTATCCCTTGAGCCATGTGATGCAATTTGGAGCTAAAATTAAGAACTCAGAAGTTAAAGAAGAAGAAATGGAAGAAGAAACTATCTTTAATTTTGAAAAGATTGTGGTCTCGTTTAATCCTAAAATCCTCAAAACTGGTGCATCCTTACAACTGCCGGTTGGTTCTCTCGAATGATGAGTACCAAATCCAAATGTACATATTAGAACTCCTATAGACAAAATAGACAAATTTCTGAAACAAATAGAGTTACAAAATTTGACTGCTAACTCGAGGCAACTGTATCTCTTGGACAAGTATAGAAGGTAGACTAAAGGATAGCCCGGTGCACTAAGCTACCGCTATGCGCGGGGTTTGGGGAAAGACCGGACCACAAGGGTCTACTGTACGCAGTCTTATCCTGCATTTTTGCAAGAGGCTGTTTCCATGGCTTGAACCCGTAACCTCCTGGTCACATGGCAGCAACTTTACTAGTTACGCCAAAGCTCCCCTTCAAGTGTCGAAGGTAGACTATCTGTAGTAAGATGCCATGATGTGAAGTACGACGGCAGTAAACCCAGTTACAAGCAATTCCTGCATGCGCAAAAAATTCATTACCATGGGTAAACAATGTATAAGCAGTTGAGGTTATATCATGGTATGGATGTATGCCTGCCTTTTATGTTTTCCTAGGAAGAGCTTATGAACCATCTAAACATATTAACATTATAACACTAGCACAAGTATACAGAAGCACGCACCAAAGTACACTATGAAAACATGTGCAAGAGAGCAAAACACAGGCGGACTCAGAATTTTAAGCTCTATGGCTTCAACCTTTAATGTTCTTTGCACTGAACCCATTGTACTTTTAAAATTATATTATGCGTTCAGACCTACTATCTGTTGCAATTTTAGTGAATTTCTCCACATCAATTTATGCTCCGCATTGAAGGTACTGGGTTCATGAACCCAGCGGCACAACTCTCCATCCGCCTCCAGCAAAATATATCTTTAGCCTTCCTAGTCGGTGCAAGGTGACCAACTGAGTCATTTGCCAAAAAGGCTAAATTAACAGAAAAAACAACAAAGAAGGTTTTGGTTTGGTATGGTATAAAGATGTTCTCTAGGAATATGTTTTTGGTGCTTCTAAAGACTACAGTTGGACCTTAAGAAAGAATTGATGGCTAATGGAAAACATAAGTTATGCCGATCTGCGACTAAGTTCAAATCGACCTCCTCCTTTGACCGCATGGAGGTTTGAGAACTGAGCTTTCTTCTTCGACCTAGCCTGAATTCATTTAGACAAACTAATCCAGACCGAAAGCATTTTTTCTTTAGCTATTCATAGGATGAAGAATAAATCATAACTATTCACTGATAAATGCAGCAAAAAGATGATTCTTAAGATAGATAAAACATCATTATCATATCTATCATATGCAAAGCCTTTGCTCGTGCAGCAGTGGTAAAGGTTATGGTGGAGGTAGATCTTCCCTTACCTGATTGTTGTACAGAAAGACAGGTATGAAACCATTAGCATACTCGATCAGATTTAGGAGACCAGTATACCCCTGTAACAGATGAAAGGCACAATTGTAATAAAATATTTGATAAAGACAGGCAATAAATAGGTGAAATATTCCAAGATGAGAGATGATTCAGAAAGCAAAAGGAAGGTTCTTTCAGAATGAGTTTCAGGATGGACCGACAAATTTGTACATGTACTTGTTATATTACCAACAGCACCATTTCTCATTCGTGAATCAGTTAATATCTGATTGAGCAGGAATCTTGAATACAGTGAAGAATTTTAGCCCCAAAGCTATCACCGAAATGTTCATTCATGATAACCTTTTTGTTTTACTCTTCCTATTTCATCAAGTTAATAGTTAGTTTTCAAATACCTTTTGAACATTATTTATCAAACTTCTGATAGCTACTTCTGCTGCCTAGTAGTTTAGAGAATGCAAATGATGGGAGCCAAAACTAGTGTGTGGAAGAAAAACTAGTCAATATTCAGAAGAAGCAAAATTGCTTGGAGTGGAAAACAAGTTGGATATTGAGGTGTCTGCAAAAAAACAGTTTTTATCTTTTTACACACAAAATCATCTATCATTTCCCTTGTCGAAGGAAAAAATCACCTAATGTTTCCATTAGCAGGAAAGAACAGATCTAGTCAGCGGAGCGACAATTAAATAGCTCCTCGGCATTGGACAAACCCCAAAGATCTGTATGCATACTGAAATTTCTTAAAAGAAATAGCAAGAACAATGCCATATAAGAGTGGTCTAGAGCAACATAGAAGCAAAATAACTTGGGAAAATAAGGGTGGATGCACTAGGAAGGCTTTTCTGTGACCACATGGTAAAAGGTCATATGTACTAGGATAAGTTGGAAATCCATTGTGTTAAAACAAATCAGGTCCTAATCCTGAACTTTTCCGCAAGATACAACACCAATAAAAGATGCTATTGATGACAAAAAAAGTGTAAGGCAGAAGACAGAACGTGAAGCTGAAATTTTGAACTCTCATCTTCATATACATGCTGAGGACGAACAATTGCTGTCAGAAGGTCATCTATAAATACCATAATTAATTGGACAGTCACTATATATTACTCTGACAGACAAACGTACCAAGGATGCAAGGGCTATACAACCAAAAACCAATGCAAGAGAACGAAGCAGTCTTTTCCCCATCCTCAACATCCGTCCTTCATCTTCACCCTCCTCCTGAAGAAACCCAGCGAAAAAATGAATGCACTTGAAAGAAATACTAAACTTCACATTACTGAGTGACATGTTAGGAAGTTCACTGACACTCATGTTGAAAACGGGAAAGAGACAACAATGACTATTTTATGTATACTTAAAGTAAACTTGATAGAAGAAAAGTTTACTTACTGTAAAAGTGGGAGATGGAGGCTCAAATGCTTTTAATTTCTCAAATATCCTATATACAAAGACGAAGGCCAGAAACTGTAATGGTTTCCACTCAGCATTACGCTTTATAAAAACCCAAGCTATCTGCAAAAAATAATACAAAAAACAACATAGTACCATTAAGAGCATGAGGGCCAATATTTCATTAAATCAAGGATGCAAACTGCATTTAACAGAGAGTGGTGATAGTGATAGTACTATTAAGCTCTCAATAGATCGTTATTTTCAAGTCAACCATATCTATTCTGGTATTTTGAAAGGAAAATACTTCCAATTTTAGTAACATTCACATAATTTTCTGAATTTTCTAATTTACACTTCTAAATGAATTTATCCACGATTTTACACCAAGCATTTGTGAATTAGCATCATAAAAGTAAAAATGATAACCACATTGAGATGGAGGCATGAATATTCTACTAGTACTTACAAATACAGCTGAAATTGCCAAGTTGATTTTCATATCTTTGTCATCGGATTTGGTGAACCTGAAAGCACAGCAATGATAAAATTCAACAAAACAATTAAAATTATACCTAAAGAGGGTAAAATAATCACACAATCTGCTGCATAAGATTTTGTACCAGTAAATGTGAAGCAAAGATATTCAAGGGACAAGGACTGGAAGGAGAAGAAAAACTAACAACATACTGAAATGTTTGCATATTAATAGCTTTAGTTGTATCAGTAAGGCATTTATTAAAAGGGCTACCCGGTGCACAAATCATCCCGCATTCACGCAGGGTTGGGGGAAGGGCCGCACCCAAGTGGTGTAGACAACCTAACCTAATGCATTAGTGGATGCTTCCACGGCTCGAACCTGTGACCTATAGGTCACATGGAGGCAACTTTACCGTTGCTCCAAGGCTCTCCTTCCGGTAAGGCATTTAGTATATGCTAACACATACAGGCATTAGCATTTTATCACGCAGCAAGGCATTTACTATATGCGTGATAAAGATGCTAATGCCTGTTATCACAACAGCCAACTAACTTCAGCAAGTGGAATCTATATTAATTGTTAAATATTTAAAAATAAGTGACAATTACATATAGTTGCAAGCAAGAAGAGTTTATCTAATTTCGAGGAGCTACTATAATGAAGTATTATTGGCAAAATACCTACCGTGGACCCCATGGCACAATAGGCTGCTTATCAGCATATCGTATCTCTTTAGATACCTGAATTAAAAATGACAAACTTAAAAGAGAAATCAGTATCTGTACCTAAACAAAGCTAAACAGCTAAAGCTTAGACAGATAAAACATCACTAAAGCAAGTGTATATATAACCCCTGCATTTATTCCAGGCATAGAAGAGAAAGCTAGTTTCATATAGTAAAAGGTAGGGAAAAGTTGTCAAAATAGAAAAGAAAAATAAAGAATTGACTATATGGATGTTAATCAAGAATGAACTCCCGGAAAAAAACTATCCACCCATTATATTACATAAACAGAGAATACAAAAATATTACAAAACCGAAAGAGCGACCACATGTTGCCAGAACCACATACCACTAGGGGTGTGCATTCGAATCGGTTTATCGATAAATCGAATCGATTATTTGTTATCGGTTTATCGATTTATCGATTTCGATTTCGATTTCGATTTCGAAATTTTCCTTATCGAGTTATCGATTTCGATTTTGCCCTCTTCGGTTATCGGTTTATCGATAAACCGATAAGATATACTAAAAAGACAAAAAAAAAAATTAATATTTTTTTTTCTATAATACCCTTTCCTTTACCCTAAGTCCCTAGCCCTATTATTTCCTCTACCACATTTAAGGAATGATCATATTTAAAGCTCAAGGGAATGAAGTTCAAATTAATGGAAAACAGAATTAGCCGTGATGATGTATTTTTTTTTATACCGTTGGAGTGTTGGTGGCATACATTTGATCCCTTACTTTAGTTTCGTTGCATGTGCTTGTTGACACAATTTTTATGTTATAAACGGTGTTCGTCTTATTTTAGCTTCTTTTTGTCCATATTAGTTAGGCGTGTTTATAGCGATATACTTTCCGTGGAATCCCGCAAATTTTCTTATTGGTGTAATCGATAACCGAATTGATAAGCCCCAAAAATCGATAAATCGAAATCGAAAAAATCGAAACCTTATTGAAACGATAACGATAAGCATATGTACAACTCGATAATCGATAAGTAATTATCGATAAGGGTCAAAATCGAATCGATAAATCGAATGCACACCCCTACATACCACTACTACTAATATATCAGCTTACACTAAAATAAAAGAATACCTTAAACGAGCCATATGTGACACCCTTCTTTCTTTTCGTCAACTGTGACATCATGATCGTGTCGTAAGCCTTCTCCAACTGAAACAAAAAACAATTTTACAACGCTTACTTGGAGTGCTCCCTCCTAACAACAATCACACATGAGCAGAATAAAGCGAGCAATACAGCAATTGCCAAGCATAATACCTGAGCAAGAGCTGCTTCATCACCCCTCCGCTCGGCATCCTTCCTTCTTCTTGCATATGCTGCCTTAACCATGTCAAATCCTTCAATAGGGCTTACACCCAGAACCTGTACAAGAACATGTTTAGCACAAAGGGCCACTGATGCAAACACCTAACTAAGAGCTGAACTTTAAGAAGATATCTGGGTCAAATGTGATAATTGCAACTTACCTCATAAGGATTAGAGTCGTCGCTGGAACTAGAACTTCCAGCGGCTGAAGCAGCAGCACAGACCATCCTTTTATCCAGTCGAGATTTTATGGAAAACCTGATGGATTCATGTCTGATTACACAGTCAGTTGCTAAAGGACGAAATGCAATCATAATCAACAACAACAACAACAAAACCAATGTAATCCCACAAGTGGGGTCTGGGAGGGTAGTAAGTACGCAGCCTTACCCCTACCTTGTACAGGTAGAATGGTCGTTTCCGATAGACCTCGGTGCCAAGCAAGAAAGCAATATAACAACAGTATAGAAAAGAAATGCAGTAGTGTAAAAGTAGTGTAAAAGTCAGGGAAGCAGTTGCAACAGCAACATAGTAGAACAACCAAAACACAAACAATCTAAGAATATGGAAACACTAGAATTTTCTTTTTAACAAATACTACTACTAGAATAAATGAAAGACACTCAATGTCTACTAGCCTTCTACCCTAATCCTCGCCCTCCACACCCGCCTATCAAGGGCCATGTCCTCAGTAAGGTGAAGATGTACCATCTCATGCCTAATCACCTCTCCCTAATACTTCTTCGGCCTACCTCTACCCCACCATCGTCAATCTCTCGCACCTCCTCGCTGGGGCATCATAAGTAGTTAAAAGGCTGCAACTTTAACCTCACTTTCCATTGCCATTTTACAGTTCAAATCTCAGCGAAAGCAAAAACAATATATCCATTGGCGTTGCGTGTTCTTCAGCATATGAATCCTCTATTATCCATTCATCTCTCAATTATGATAACATAAAAAATTCCACTTTCGTGAGTTCAACTAAGATACTAATAAAGAACCGTTTTTTATTAATCCTATTTCTTATCCTATCCAACTTTTTTGCAAAAGCCAACTGAATTTTTAGCAACTCCAATATGAAACAACAGATATGAATTGCTAATAATCCATATATTACAAACTACAAATAAAAACACAATGTGATTACAATTTACAACATCCAGCAAGGAAATAAAGGGGGAGATATGATGGAATTTGACAGTTTTTCGTTATAGTGTTTCTTAAAATTACCTGAGGAAAGATAATGATAAATTTGAAGCTGGAATAGAACCATTTTTGGGTGGAGAAATTAGAGAGGTAGTCTGGGGAAATTGAACAGAGTTTGATGATATTGTCAGCACCATTTTTGAGCTTATCAGCTCCTCTTTACTCCCTCGTTATCACAGAGGACTAGGGTTTTCTGAGTTTTCAAAAGCCTTAGCAGGAAGCTGTTGGTTTTCTTGTTCGGTTGTTCATCAGCCAGCAATGTCCGATAATTAGAAAATTTGCTAGTCATCTGCATCGATGAGTTCGCGTGGCCTAATGGATAAGGCGCTCGCCTCCGGAGCGGGAGATTGTGGGTTCGAGTCCCACCGTGAACGGTCAAGTGCTACATTTTATGATTCTTTTCTTTAATTATTATGTATTAAAGTTGCTCCTATTTTTTTTTCTTATTCTTTTGATCATTTCTCAATTACCTTTTCCTAATCGTCACTAGGTTGTGTTACTACTTCTTTTTACATGGATTCTTCTATCGTATTTCCTTCTCTAAACTGTTGTGCTTATATTTTTCTTGAGGCGATGGTTCATTAGAAACAATATCTCTACCTTCACAAGATAGGAGTACGATATGCATATACACTACCCTCCTCATGCTGAGGCGAGGCCAGAATTTCAAGTTTATGGGTTCGGAATTCTAGTTGTTTTAAGCTACTGGTTCTAAATTAATAATCTATATATATTCAATGAATTTTTTAAGACAAATACAAAGTTCGAACCAAAGCTACTGAGTTCGACCGAATTCGCTCAGGACACTCTAGCTCCGCCCCTGTCCTCATGCCCCACTTGTGGGACTCTGCTGGATGTGTTGTTGTTATTGTTGTAGTCATCACAAGGCTGAAAGTGCTCAAGTATGAAATTCATTTTCTGTCGATCAATTATATAACCGATTTCTTTTTTCTTCCATTAACTTTCCCATAGTGTATCACTAGCTTGCTACTCTTGAGATTTGTAACTTTATAAGGGCAACAAGAAGAACGTAGCAATTTTTCAGCTATTAACTGTATGTGTCCAAATTTGGCAACCACAACAGTAACCAAGTAAGACGAGGAACGAGGTTATCATGACGCAACGTTTGATGGTCGTCGTGACAAAGGACGAAGACCAAGAGCGGTCAGTCGAAACGAGATGTTAACGATAGTTTAAACTTAGGGGGAGACAGTAAGAATATGTTTTTCGAATATTCTTTATGTTGTACTTTTTAGGGTTTCTTGGGAGATTATCCCGTATAAATAAGAAGAGTTAGTAAAGAAAAAGGGATCCGAACAAGAGACAAAAGAACACTTTGTAAAAGACTCATCTGAAAGAATATACAAAAAAGGCCTTATTCATTAATTGCATAACTCAAGTATACATTGTTGTTTTATATTGACAAGATCCAAAGATTCCTCAATCATCTCATATCCCTTTTCTTTCCACATTGTTATCAAGAAAAGAGGCTTTCCGAAAGATCTCAATAATTGGGTAGCAACTTCCTTTGATTACGCCGATCGCATTCACTTAGATTGATTGCACATTTATGTTGTTGCATTTATGAGCATCAAATCGACTCAAACATATTAACTAATGTCTTTCATCTCGTCTATTCTATCTATCATTTGGTCTAGATTTTATTACCCTTAACTAAGATTCACTCCTCTTCTCATCATTAATTGATTTAGTCAAAAGGTTTAGTACTTTTTGGTCAAACAATTTGGCGTCGTCTGTGGGGAGATCTTTAGTTAAAATTTTAGTTTCATCTAGATCATAAAAAGGGATAGCCATCTTTTCCTAGCTTTGCATAAACTAACAATGACGGGAAAAGGAGATGCAAGGTTAAAAGCGATAGCGGGTGTCACGACCAACATCCTGAACACCATCAACAAAGACGGCAGGGAAGACAATGAAAACGTGACACCAAACGCTACACCTAGGAGAGACGCTTCGCCTCCCCCACACGAAAGCGTAACTGCTTCACGCGAAAAGGAAGCCTCCACGTCTACAACAGGAGAGGCACCACCGGCGGTAAAAAGACTACTGGAAGAATGGCTAACAAACACTCTGAACAACATACTTGATAAACCCGCTCAAAGGGAGAACAGAGACGTTGCACACGTAGATGTCACGACAATCGTTGGCGAACAAGGTACCCCCCCGAACAGGTAACACTCATGCCACTGTTGATGCAGGTAATGACGCACTCGCAGCCATTCTAAAGAAAATGGAGGAAATAGAAAATGAGAACAAGGCACTCCGTGACCAGATGAAGGAGCACCAAGAAAGGGTCGATAAAATACCAGGCGCCCCAAAGTTGTTACCGAAATGGGACGTCGGTCGATTCATTGAGCAACTGTACAATGAGGAAGCGGCCCCCCACGCCATACCAAAAACCTTCAAAATTCCACCAAACCTGAAAATATACGACGGTACTACAGACCCAGAAGATCATATCATCCACTACGTCACAGCCGTAAAAGGCAACGATCTTTCGAAATAACAAGTACCATCAGTGCTACTAAAAAAACTGGCGAAACCCTAACAGGGGGAGCCCTAACCTGATACTCACAACTAAAGGCGCGGCCAATAGCCACGTTCGAGGAAATGGCGGACAATTTCGTCGCTCATGCAGGATCTAAAAAGGTGGAAGCCAGGGTAAACGACATATTCGCCATTAGGAAGATGTCCGGCGAAGGACTCAGGGACTTCCTAGCCCGGTTTAACAGGGTGAAAATGAGCCTACCGAATGTATCAAAGGGGATGGCGGTAGCGGCCTTCCAGAACGGTCTGAGCAAGAATGGGTCGAGAGCAACCAGAAAGCTATTAAGCAGGCTCATGAAATACCCTCCCACCACTTGGGAAGAAATCCACAACGCCTATTGCGATGAGGTAAGGGCCGACGCTGATGATCTCAATGGCCCGATCCAACGGCTGACGTTAGTACAAGCAGAAACAATAAAGGATCGTCGTAATGACGGTCGAAGGGATCTGTTGGGTCCCCGTCTCGGCCGAGATATCAGCCCTACATCAGAACAACCATCCCACCTCCCCCGCGGAACGCGGATGGCCCTCCTCGGCACACCGCGGCACAGCGAAACGAAAGAGGTATGCCTCCGCTCTTATCTGCTCATAATTTTTGTGTTTCCTCCTCAGAAATAGTGTAACCATTGAAGAAGCTCGGCACGAAAGTGCAATGGCCGCAAAAGATGAAGTCCGGCCCAAGCTCGAAAGTCAAATATCCTCTGCGAATTCCACCAGGAATGAGGTCATAAAACCGAGGACTGCATAGGTCTGAGGCAGGAGGTAGTGAGAATGCTAAATCAGGGACACCTGAGAGAACTAATGAGCGACCGAGGACAAGCCAACTTTGCTCGCGGACGCGAACAACCCAAGGACCTCCAAAACTGCCCTCTCCCGCTCGTACCATACAAATGATCATCGGTGGAGGTAACGGGACAGCAATCAACCATGTAAAATTCACCACTACACACAAACTCTAACGGTCGATTACTCATGAACGGTATGATGACCTCGAATATAGTATCCTATTCGATAAGTCAGATACCGATGGTTTCTCTTTCCCTCACTACGATGCTCTTGTCATTACTTTACGTATTTCAGATACCGATGTGAAAAGAATAATGGGGGACGAAGGAAGCGGCGCATGTATTATCCATCCTCGAGTCCTCGTACAGATGAGGCTCGAAGATAAAATAATACCGTGTTGCATAACACTAACGGGTTTTAATAATGCAGTCGAGCAAACTTCTGGAGAAACAATGCTACCCGTTCTATCCGGAGGAGTCACCCTGGAAACAACGTTTCACGTCGTGGACCAAGACACAACCTACAACGCCATCATAGGGCGCCCATGGATACACGCCATGTGAGCCATCCCGTCAAGTCTCTATCAAGTAATCAAGTTCCCTACTCCATAGGGAGTATTCAATATCTGGGGCGAACAACGCACCGCACAAGAATGTTATCGCATCGCCTAAGATTGCGCACACACCCAACAACTAAAGGGAGCGAGCGCGGAAGCATAGCAATTAGCGATGTCAGGAACCAAACTCGACATACAGACAGACGTTATCAAGGATCCCGACATCATGGAAGCCGCCAAGTCGACCATAGAAGATCTCGATCCCATCCAACTAGACGACAACGACAGCATAAAAAAGGCTTACATCGGGCACAATCTTTCAGAACCAGGTAAGTTTCATAAATTCTTAACTGACAGTGCCGATTTGTTTGCTTTCTCCCATTCAGATATGCCAGGTATCCCGAAAGACATTGCCACGAACAAATTGAATGTTGACCCCCTCTATCCACCGGTGCGGCAAATGAGGAGAAAGTTCAACGCTGCAATCAACGAAGCCGTAGCGAAGAAGTTGATAAGCTGCTCGCCAATGGCTCCGTCCGAGAGTCAAAGTATCCCCAGTGGGTCGCCAATATGGTCATAGTGAAGAATAAAAATGGAAAGTGGCGGATGTGTGTTGATTTCACGGACCTAAACAGGGCATGCCCAAAAGGCTCCTTTCCTTTGCCACATATCGACCAGCTCATCGACGCAACAGCGGGACATGAGTTGCTAAGCTTCTTAGATGCCTACTCGGGTTACAACCAGATCCTCATGGAGATAGAGGACCAAGAGAAAACTACTTTCATCACTCACTCGGGGACGTACTGTTATGGAGTCATGCCGTTCGGACTAAAGAATGCGGGGGCGACATACCAAAGGTTAGGGACCAAGATGTTCAAAGATCAACTCGGCAAAACAATGGAAGTCAACATCGATAATATGCCAGTTAAATCGAAAAGGAAAGAGGACCACATCGATCACCTGAAGGAAGCCTTCGACATTCTGAGGCGGTACGGCATGAAACTAAACCCCAAAAAATGCGCCTTCGGTGTGACTCGGCAAATTTCTCGGTTTCCTGATATCACAAAGAGGCATCAAGGTCAATCCAGACCAGATCAAGGCCATCGAAGGAATACCCGAAACGTTAACCAGCAAAAAGTAGGTACAAAAATTGACGGGTCGGATAGCTGCCCTGTCAAGGTTCATCTCACGGTCATCGGATAGATGCCACAAATTTTTTAATGTGCTAAAGAAAGACAACGGGCTCCAGTGGAATTCAGAATGTGTCGACGCCCTGAGAAAACTAAAAACATACTTCTCCTCACTGCCATTACTCGCCAAGGCAGATCCAGGCGAATGCCTCCTTGTCTACCTAGCCGTCTTCGAAGTTGCGGTAAGCGCGATTTTGGTCCGCGAAAACAAAGGTACGCAATCTCCGATTTAATATATCAGCAAAACCTTAATTGACGCCTAAACGAGGTACCCCCACCTCGAAAAATTGGCTCTGGCATTGGTCATAGCTTCACGGAAGCTTAGACCATATTTTCAATATCACCCCATAAAGGTGGTGACGACTTTCCCCCTCAGGATCATCCTGCACAAAACCGAACTGTCGGGTAGATTGGCCAAATGGGCCATAGAATTGAGCGAGCACGACATAACATATCAGTCGCGAACTACGACAAAGTCGCAGGTGTTTGCCGATTTTGTCGTCGACTTTAGTACAGAAATATTGTCCGAGGTCGAGCAAGGAGCGCTTCGCACCTCCCTTGGACGACCCGACCTCTGGGTCCTCTACATCGACGGCGCATCTAATGCGTCAGGGTGCGGACTGGGACTCGTACTTGAAGTCCCAACGGGCAAAGTGATTCGCCAATCTATACGGTGTCCCAAAATGACTAACAATGAGGCCGAGTATGAGGCCGTAATTGCAGGACTGAAACTTGACCTCAAATATGGGGCACGATGAGTCATCCTTCGATGCGACTCACAACTCGTCTTTAACCAAGTTACCGGGACTGATGGGTTCTCAATGTCTTCAACTTATGTTTTTTGTGTTCTGATGATCTAACAAACTTACTGTTAAGAACCAGATAAGAAACTTGACTCACTTGGTACACATTTTAAATGAACTAAGTTCAGTCTGAACTCCAGCTAATGAACTACTACAAAGAGGAATACGACAGGGACCTGATCCCTTGGCACTCTCTGACAGAAGTACGAGTCAACAGCTGAAACGCAATTGCAGAGAGTGACTGCCTGCTACTGTTCACGCAACAATGCAGCAGTCATTTCCCATTGAAGAGGCTTGTACTATGAATTGACATCATCCTTGTGATGTCTTTGGTAGTATAATAACATGATGCAAGGCACAAGATATTCACTCGAGCATTTAGTGATATTCTCTCAAGCATTAAAAGAGTCAATCCAGCATTGAAGTCACAAGTGTGTCAAGAACAAAAAGACAACTCTACTAAAGGATCAGTTTCACAATGAGTCTATGTGTATCCGTAGTTGAGTTGTAATCTTGTTATTTGCTCTTCATTGTAACTCCTATCTTGCTTTCTTAGAAGCTGTGTTTTAGGAAACCCAAAAATCACAAACCTTCTAAGTTTGTGTTGTGACTAGAGTTAGTCATAAGTTAAAGTCTTTGTAACTAGTTAGTGACAAAGTGGCTTGTGGTAAGTGTACTACAAGTTAGTTGAGTTAAAGTCTTTGTAATAGAGTCATTACAAAGTGTCTTGTAATAGTGTGATTACAAGTTAGTGAAGTTGAAAGCCAACAAGTGTAGGTTTTTGTCCCCTTGAGTGGGATTTTTCCACGTAAAAATCCCGTGTCTCTTTTACTTACTGCTTCCTAGTATTCTTAGTGGAAAACCATAGAGGACTAGGTACTCTATAGTTTGGTGGACTCATATAAACTAACAATTGGTATCAGAGCACATTCTTTCTAAAAGGTTAACACCTAAAAAGAATCTCAATGGCTGCTCCACCCAACCTTGAGGAAGGACAATCAACCTACAGACCTCCTAGATTCAATGGTCAGTACTACGGCTGGTGGAAGACTCGTATGCATGACTTTATAATGGCTGAAGACTCAGAATTGTGGGACATCATCTGTGATGGTCCACATGTTCCTATGAAGAAGCTTGGAGAAACTAGACCAATGGTGCCGAAAGACAAAAAAGAGTACAGTGATATTGATGGAAAAGCTGTAGAAAAGAACTATCGTGCCAAGAATATCTTGATATGTGGTATAGGACCTGATGAGTACAACAGAGTCTCAGCTTGTGATTCTGCCAAAGAAATATGGGAAGTAGTGTAAACCGCACACGAAGGAACTACTCAGGTTAAACAGTCCAAGATTGACATGCTCACCACTGAGTATGAGCTCTTCAGAATGAAAGACGATGAGTCTATACAAGATATGTGCACTAGATTCGCATCCATCATAAATGAGCTTCATTCACTTGGAGATGTTATTCCCAGAAACAAGCTTGTAAGGAAAATTCTCAGTGTTATACCTGGCTCCTGGGAGAGTAAGGTGAATGCCATCACTGAAGCTAAAGATCTACAAACTCTAACCATGGATGAGCTGATTGGTAATCTGAAGACATACGAGATGAAAAGAAAGAAAGACAGTGAAAGGAGAGAGCCAAAGAAGGAAAAGAATCTGGTGCTCAAGGCTGAAAACAGTGACTCAAGTGAAGAAGATAGTGATATGGCCTATCTTACTAAAAGGTTTTAAAAGATGGTTCGAAGAAATGGTGGTATACCAAAGAGGGGCAGTTCAAGTAAAGCAAGGAACAATGATCTCTGTCACAAGTGCGGAAAGCTAGGGCATTTCATCAAAGACTGTCCACTTCTGAAACAGGAGGAATACAAACAAAACCCTGACAAAGCAGCAAAAAGGAACCCGATGCCAGACAAATGATTCAGTCGAAAAAGTGCATCTGACAATATTGTGAAGCAGACTCTTGCTGCTTGGGGAGACTCCTCCAGTGAATCAGAAAGGGAACCAGATGCAGAAAACAGCTCCATGATGGCAGTAGAAACTTAAGCAACAAAATATGACTCACTGTTTGCACTGATGGCTCAGTCTGACGATGATGAAGAGGATGAAAATGATGAGGTAAATTTTAGGGATGTTCAGGGAAATCTGAAATCCTACTCTTCTAAAGAGTTAAGGTCATTAGCAAATGTTCTAATTGATGCATATTATAGTCTTATTAATGATAAGGAGATCTGACCATAGAGCTAGGAGATGCTGACAATCTAGAGATGACCTGAGGTCTATGTAGTGGATCTAAATGAGCCAATAGCTAATCTTGAAAAAGAAAAGGAGGCTTTGAATGAAAAATATAGTAGTGTAGAAAATGAGAGAGTTGACTTGATGGTATGGTTGTTGATTTGAAGAAAACCATAGAAAGCTTTAGCAATGAAAATCACACTCTATTGCAAGCTATTGAGCAAGAGAGGGATGATTTTTTAGTGATAATCATTGACCTAGAGGAAACTATTGAGAGACTCAAATCAGAACTTAGGCCTACAAGTATTGAGAAAGGGAAAAAAGTAGCCAGTGAGTCACACATCAAGCTTGAAATGGAATTTGAATAAATGTTAAAACTAGTATATGTGGTGAACTTGAGAAAAATAGCCAGCTCAAGCTAAACTAAAAAAGGTAAAAAATGGATCTTGAGAATCTCTCAAATGACCTGGTCCTCTGATGTTGTCACTGCCATGTACTTCAACAATAGTGGAAACAGGCAGGGAATCGGGTTTCAAAAGGAGAAAACAACAAGTATGTCACAGTTTCTGATAAACTAGCTTTGTACCCACTGTGGGAACAATGGGCACTTCAAAGAAATTGCCAAGCAGGTTTCAATCTGTTCAGAAAAACAAGTTGTTTTTCTGAAAAAGTGACTACTAAAAAGGGATCAGGTACCACTCGCAAAAATCGCATTATTGCCGACATGGACTAGAAAGGCTCTTATCCACCCTTTTCCTCATTACAAGGGACCCAAACTAGTTTGGGTTCCAAAATCTAACCCATAATTGAGATGTGCAGGGAATAGTGAGAGGAAGCGGACTGCAATGGATCATGGACAATGGATGCTCAACGCAAATGACTGGAAACACCATGGATTTTCTCTCACTAAAAGCCCTGCAAGGAGGGGATGTACCCTTTGGAAATGGAAAGAAGGGGTACATTCTAGGTATCGGGAAGAAAACAAGGTAGAAGTTCGTGTCCAAGCTGGTGATATAAGCTGCTTGAATACAGTTGATAATGATTCGAAGACTTGGCATAAAGGATTGGGGGCATACAAGCATCTCACTTCTGGATAAGTTGATGAGGAAGGACCTGGTCCATGGTCTGTCAAATTCAATGTTCAAAGAAAATGGAATGTACAATGTATGTGCTAGAGGAAAACATGTGAGATCATCCTTTAAGCCGAAAAAGGGATGTCATCACACCGAAACCATTTGAACTCCTTCATGTCAACATGTGTAGTCCTATAAGAACACTGAGCAGGAGTGAAAAGAGGTATATCTTTGTGATTGAGGATGACTACTCAAGATTCACTTGGACACTGTTTTTTAGGACAAAAGATGAGACTCCGAGGTATGTGTGACCTTTGTCAAGAAAATCTAGTTGAAGATGGGATTGAAAGTAGCTTACATCAGATCTGACCCTAGAACAAAATTTGACTACGCAAGGACTCCACAGCAAAATGGTGTTGTTGAAAGAAAGAACAAAACTCTAGAAAACATGGCACTGACAATGTTCACTGTCAGTGGAATAGCAAAAATTTCTGGGCAGAGGCAATAAACACTGCGTGCTACTTGATGAACAGGTGCATGATCAGATCTCTCCTGAACAAAACCCCATATGAGTTGCTGAAGGAAACCCAAGCTGACTCACCTAAGAACATTTGGGTACAAATGCTATGTTCTCAACAATGGAAAGGATCAGCTTGGTAAATTTGATGCCAAGAGTGATGAAGAAATATTTCTGGGGTATTCTTCTCAAAGTAAAGCTTACAAGATATACAACAAGCAGACACAATGTATGGAAGAAAGTGGTCATGAGCTATTCAACAAGACTCCTTCTAACAAGGGAGGAAACAATAATGATCAAGATAATGAACCACTTTTGGTTCCTGGGAGAAATCTGATGTTTCAAATGGCAAGGGTAATATGATGAGTCAGATGAAGGAGACAGGTAAAGACAATGAAACTTCGTCCTTCACTTCTCAAAAGGAACCTGGTACTTCAATTATTATCAACTAAAGCTGAAGAAAGAGTTGGAGATGTAGTGCAAGAGACTTCACAAGTAGCAGAACAAGAAGTGCAAGGAAACGCACTCAGTTCCTCTACAAATTAAAATCTCAGCTCCCATGAGGAAATGCACCATTTTGAAGGAAACAAAGTTATCTGGCGGTCAAGAAGAGCACATCTGGAATGACTCAGTCGATTGGTTCATCTCATGGGATACGAGGAAATACAACCCAGCGAGTCTCTCAACAGCTGAAGCAGACACTCTTAACTTAGAAAAGAACCTGGTCCATCAAGTGGATCAAACTCATTGATGTCTACATTTGTCTCAAAAATAATGTAAAGGGGACTTATCTGTATGAGACTTTGCTGCACAAGAACATCAAGTTGCAGATATCTTCACCAAAGGCATTGAGCGAGGAACATTTTGAAAGAAACAGGGTGAAGCTAGGGATGTTGAAGCCTAATTGAGAACCGGATACCTCATCAATTGGCTATGAAAGTCTCTTTCAGGTAAAACTAGCTAAATTGTTTTTTGGCCAAGCCTAACTCACATCGATACCGTTGCAGGTAAACACGCATGACGATCAAAGAAGCTAAAGGTACAGTGATGAACTACGAAAGAAGAGTTGCTAAAATCTTTTTCAAAAAACCGTTCGAACATCAGGTTCCTGCACCATAGGTTAGTAGTAATGTGTTGTCTTGCATGCTTTCTCAAAAGGGTTAACAAAATTAATTTGCCATATCATCCGACTTCTCAAAGTCTGCATGTCATGTCTTGTCTTTCAAATCCCTTCACCTCCTCTGCATGATAACATTTTTCCATAAACCTACCGCCGTTTTTAAAACCCTTCAGAACCCGTTTCTCTCTCTTCTCATCATTAGCTTCCCAGAAAACTCTCTTTCTTTCTCACAGCAAGCCATGAACCTTCATCTTTTGTGTATTTCTGTGATCCTCTCTTCATTTCTTTTTCACTCAACTTCCTTACCAAATCCTCCTACAATGGCAATCGAACGATCGCTTCTTTCTTCCACCATTAACACCACTCTCATTCCCTCATCATCCTTAAAATAATCACCAGAAATTCACTCTTCCACTTTTCCCAATGCTACTGCACCTACACCTGGTCCCTCCTCACTTCATATTGTCTTTTCTTCTCTATCAAACTCTGTCTTCCTTCCATGTGTTGAAAACCCCATGTATTCTCATTCCTCTAATCTCACCAAAGAACGCTCAGGAAGTGTTCCCTCTCAGGTCCCAGAGGTCTCTGAGGATGATCCTGATCAATATCTGAACTCCTCCATTTTGGACTCAGTGGCTCTCACAGAGTCACCAGAAAAGGAAGCATCGCACAATATTATGGCTATTGCTGCTGAGAGTCCGTTGAATGAAGGAGCTTATCCTTTGTCTAAGTATCAAGGGGAAGATACTCCATTCCTAGGTGATGAAAGAACCACGGTACTCTTCGGGTCTCTAGTCCATGAAACCGTCACAGAAAAACCTGTTGAAGGACCTGATTCTCTTCCAGATAAATCAACTCAGGAACCTTTTGTTTATCCTAAACCCTTAGAATTCTCTTCCAAGTCACCCACTTCCAGGTTGCAGCAGAAAGAAGCTTTCGAGTCTACCTAGCATAAAGGTAAGAGGAGTGTCAAAACAAAAAGGAAGAGGCCGATGAAACAAGGGGAGTTTGTTACTAACAAAAGTATTCCAATGGCTGAAGTTGACAAGGATGCTCTAGAGGAACCTAAACGATCTCTAAAAATCCAGAAGCCTGTAGATGGAGCTTCTGATGAAGCTATTGAAAAACAAAGTGAAACATTCGTGAAGGGTAGTAGTAAGTCTAAGAAGAGTGTAGCTGAGCAAGCTATGTATGAAGGAGATATTGTGGGGTTTGTAAGTTGGAAAGGGAAATCTGTTTCTATTTTTTGTTTATCCTTTTGCTGATGGCATGCTGGATTTCACTATTACTGCTCCTGTTTTGCTCGGTCTATTGTTCATATCAATGAAACAACTCCTGTTTTTGCTTGTACATTGTTGTTTTCCTTTGGCTTCTCTTTTCTGTCATATTGTGTGCACATATGTGGCATGAGTTGGTTGTGCTGGACTTCTTTATGTTGTTTGCCTGCTTGTGTATTTTTAATGATGCCAAAAGGGGGAAGATTGTCTAGTGTGTGAAACGGGGGACCTACTTAAGGGGGAACCAAAAGCAAAAAGTCAGGGGGAACTTGGTGACCAATTGATTGAAACAGGGGATCTGATTGAGGAGAAACTTTGGGTAGTTCCTATTACCTCATCTGGTTATTTATGCTCTAAATAGATACTATCAATGCCTAAGTTTGTCATCATCAAAAAGGGGGAAATTGATGGGTTCCCAATTTCTTCACCTTATGTTTCTTGTGTTTTGATGATCTAACAAACTTACTGTTAAGAACCAGATAGGGAACTTGACTCACCTGGTACACATTTCAAATGAACGAAGTTCAGTTTGAACTCCAGCTAATGAACTACTACAAAGAGGAATATGACAGGGACCTGATCCCTTGGTGCTCTCTGACAGAAGTACAAGTCAACAGCTGGAACGCAATTACAGAGAGTGACTGCTTGCTACTGTTCACGCGACAGTGCAGCAGTCATTTCCCATTGAAGAGGCTTGTACTAAGAATTGACATCATCCTTGTGATGTCTTTGGTAGTATAATAACATGATGCAAGGCACAAGATATTCACTTGAGCATTTACTGATATTCACTCAAGCATTAAAAGAGTCAATCTAGCATTGAAGTCACAAGTGTGTCAAGAACAAGAAGACAACTCCACTAAAGGATCAGTTTCACAATGAGTCTATGTGTATCCCTAGTTGAGTTGTAATCTTGTTATTTGCTCTTCATTGTAACTCCTATCTTGCTTTCTTAGAAGCTGTGTTTGAGGAAACCCAAAAATCACAAACCTTCTAAGTTTGTGTTGTGACTAGAGTTAGTCATAAGTTAAAGTCTTTGTAACTAGCTAGTGAAAAAGTGGTACAAAGTGGCTTGTGGTAAGTGTACCACAAGTTAGTTGAGTTAAAGTCTTTGTAATAGAGTCATTACAAAGTGGCTTGTAATAGTGTGATTACAAGTTAGTGAAGTTTAAAGTCTACAAGTGTAGGTCGTGGTTTTTGTCCCCTTGAGTGGGATTTTTCCACGTAAAAATCCCGTGTCTCTTTTACTTACTGCTTCCTAGTATTCTTAGTGGAAAATCATATAGGACCATGTACTCTATAGTTTGGTGGACTCATATAAACTAACAGGGACTTTCCAAATCAAGGAGCAAAGGCTACAAAAATACGGGGCAGAAATCCATAAGCTACTACCAGAATTCGACGAATGCCGATTCGACCAGATACCCCGGGCGCAAAACATCGAAGTAGATGGTCTCGCCAAACTGGCAGCAGCAACCAAAAATATCACCAAGGAAAACGTGGTCACCCTCCTCCACTCAACAATAGACCAAGTCGAGGTACATTCTATAAATTTAACTTGGGACTGGCGCAACCGCATCATAAAATATTTGTAGGAGGGAACACTCCCGCAAGACAAAAAAGAAGCCAAAAAGCTTCGAATACAGACGGCCAGGTATAGCCTCATAAATCACGACCTTTACAAAAGGACGTTCGGCGATCCTTCGGCAAAATGCCTAAGACCAAGTCAAACAAGGTGTGTGCTCGAAGAAGTACACGATGGTCACTGCGGTACCCATACAGGCAATCGATCCCTCGTTAGATGCCTCATTCGTGCAGGATACTACCGGCCCACTATGAAAAGGGAAGCCGCGGATTACGTTAAGAAATGTGAGCAAAGCCAAAAGTACGCACCTATGATACACCAAGCGAGCGAACTCCTGCACTTCGTCACTTCACCATGGCCGTTAATAAAATGGGGAATGGACATCGTCGGACCCCTCCCAGCAGGGCGAGGTAAAATACGCTTCCTTTTGGTTTTAACTGACTACTTTTCCAAATGGGTGGAAGCAGGTGCGTTCACCCAAATACGCGAATAGGAAGTCATCACATTTATATGGAAAAACATCATATGCCGCTTTGGCATCCCCAAAGAAATCAGCTGTGACAATGGACCTCAGTTCATCGGAAAAAAGACGATCGAGTTCTTCGAAAAATGGCGCATCAAGCGAATACTCTCCACGCCATACCATCCCGCGGGCAACGGTCAAGCAGAATCCTCCAACAAAACAATATTGAATATACTAAAGGAAAAGCTCGAGGACGCCAAAAGGCTATTGCCGGAACTGCTACCAGAGGTATTATGGGCCTACCATACCACGCCAAAAACCAGCACAGGTGAAACGCCATATTCACTAGTCTACGGGACTGACGCCGTTATACCCGTTGAGGTCAGAGAACCTAGACTGAGATACTCCAATGGGAGTGGACCAAACAACAACGAGAATAGAATACAGGACCTGGACGAAGTGGAAGAACGGAGGGATATGGCTCATGTAAGGATAGTAGCCCAAAAACAACAAGCGGAAAGATACTACAACAAGAAGGCCAAAATACGACCACTCAGAGTCGGGGACTACGTCCTCAAGGCCAAAACACAAGCAACCAAAGACCCAAATGAAGGGAAACTGGGAACCAACTGGGATGGGCCATATAAAATCACATCAGCAGCAAACAAAGGGGCATTCCAACTAGAAATGATGGAAGGAAACCTACTACAAAACAACTAGAATGTCACCCACCTCAAATACTTCCACTTCTGGAAAATGACGCCACCCAAGTCGTACTTTTTTCCCCTCACCCGAGTTTTGTCCCAATTGGGTTTTCTCGGGGAAGTTTTTAACGAGGCGACGAGGGGGACGTCTCGAAGTTCAAAGTATAATTCATCGCCCCGCCTGCCGATGGCATCTCCAGGCCGAGCAATGAAGGGACTAGATACAAGGAAACTTCTACTTCTCCAATGTATGTACTAAACCGACATGTATCTCCAATGTACGAATGAAATCGACATGTACAATGCTCCAGTAATGAAATGAAACAACACTTTACTTTCCATCGATCTTCTTTTGCAATAAAGAGTTCGACTTTGCTTGAAATGCAACGGGTTAACATTTTGACATTAACTCAAAATAACACCCCTACGACAAAGGCTGTCGCCAAAAATAAAGAGTTCGACTTTGCTCGAAATGCAACGGGTTAACATTTCGACATTAACTCGAAATAACACCCCTACGGCAAAGGTCGTCACCAAAAATAAAGAGTTCAACTTTGCTCGAAACGTAGCGGGTTAACATTTCGACATTAACTCGAAATAACAACCCTACAGCAAAGGCCGTCGCCAAAAATAAAGAGTTCGACTTTGCTCGAAACGCAATGGGTTAACATTTTAACATTAACTCAAAATAACACCACTACGGCAAAGGCCGTCGCCAAAAATAAAGAGTTCGACTTTGCTCAAAACGCAACGGGTTAACATTACGACATTACCTCGAAATAACACACTTACGACAAAGGCCGTCGCCAAAAATAAAGAGTTCGACTTTGCTCGAAATGCAACGGGTTAACATTTCGACATTAACTCGAAATAACACCCTTACGGCAAAGGCCATCGCCAAATAAAGAGCTCGACTTTGCTCGAAACGCAACGGGTTAACATTTCGACATTAACTCGAAATAACACCCTTACGGCAAAGGCCATCGCCAAATAAAGAGCTTGACCTTGCTCAAATCATTTAATAATCGACGTCACACGGATTGCCTGACATCCAACATCGCTCGGATTACAAAAAAATATCACACAAGGCTGGGTAGCACAGGACCCCCCCTCCCCCCGCAACAAAAAATAGTTCAGAGGTACACAGCCAAAAAAATAACTGTTCCATTACAGCTGATATATTACAAGAGTTTTTTTTATAAAGGGGCTCAAGGACGCCCTCACAAAAATAGCAAACCAAAAATAAATACAACCATGTCCTACGCTACATCATCCCCCGTGGCATACACCTCATTGTACCAAGAATCGGAGGCGAGCTTGTCCACATCGTCATAATCAACATCGTCTCTGCCAGGCGTGCCGGGGTCGTAACCACATGCCTCACGAGCTACACGTGCTTTAACATGCACGTCCCGAAGTTCTGCCTCAGACACCTTCCCATCGGTATGAAGAGACTTATACACGTCAAGTTGAGCTTCGGCATGAACCCACATCTCATATAAATCTCGTGGCATGACAGGATCGGTCGAAGCATGAGATGTAGAGGGTTGCGACTGCCGTCGCACATCCTCCACCTTCAAAGCGATAACTTGTTCATTTAACACGGACAACTCCGCCTCCAGATCTCAGATACGTCCCTCAAATCTCGCTACCTTAAGCGCAGACGTCTCCACCTCATTGTCCCATTCTGATCTACAAACACGAAGGGCGTCTTCCAAAGCCGCTACCTTAGAGATGGCAGTCGCCCTATCCCTTTCAGCATGACCCAATCCATCAGCCTTAGAGCTCAGCTCGCCCCTAAGGTCGACAACCTCCGCCGCCTTCCTGTCAAGCTCAGCAGTTAAGGTGGCCATCTGCACTTGAAGGTCGGCGTTCTCGGCCATCACCCCCTTACTCATCTCGAGTTCATCTTCCTTGGCCTTAAGAGCCGCCTCAAGTTCGCTGCATCGGGCAATGGCCTTCATCAGGTCTGCGTCCCGCTCTCTCAGCTCCTCGACCTTTTGCCCCAACTGTTTCTCCTTTTGCTTGAGCCCGTCACGGAACAGGTGAAAATCGCTGTCTCGAGTAAAGAGATCGGCCAATGCACGATGTTTGGTACGGTAATCCTTATATTTGGAGGCCATTTTCCCAAAATCGACCGTCCTCCGCTTATCCCTCCGATCGCGCTCAATCTCCATGATGAGGGTCTAGTATGCAAAGCAAATCCAAAATAAGGAATGGGTTTAAGTACACAAAACGAATCCAAAAATAAAAAGAAAAGAGAAAAGTACTTAACCGCAGAGCCATGCCAGAAATACTCCGCAATAGCTCTACATCGCTCATCGCCTTAAGCACCGCGCTCTCAGAAGCAGCGCACAAAGGGGCAAAAACCGATGCTGCCTGCTCGCAATTCGCTAACAAGTCGTAATCCACAGGGATGACTATGTGTCGATCAGGACCTTCCGTCCTCACTTCCACGCGAGTATGCCGCTCCAAGTAAGCTCGTACATCTTCTGGATCAACATCTGAACCTGAACCGTCGTCCTCGACATGCTCAACTCTGCCTCCTCCGACGGCAGATGATGCGCCACCCTCTGCATATCGTATAGATCCCCCGCCTTGATATATTCCTTCGACCCTAGGGGACCTCCCTGCCAAAATGGCGTCCGCCATAAAAACGGCACCTGTGCCTGACCCAGGCAAAGACGCCGCCCCCGAAGCACCAGTTCCCAGTATCGGTGGCGACAGCCTTCCCAAGCTCTACCCTCCTCCTTTTCCTCGATGGTGATTCATCCCTGTTGGAGGGCTCATCCATGAGGTGATAGATGGGTCGAGAGGAGATCTCATCCCGTACAATGACGTCACGAGAAGAGTCTCTAGCTGGTACAGATTGAGCACGGTCTCCTTGGGCGGACTCAGCCAAGGCAAATTGCATCCCTGCTGATGCGATGGCCTGGCGAAATGCCGGGACTGGAGCCTTCTTCCTGGAAGCCCTACGACCTATCATCACGAAGATGTCGTATCAATAAACGACAGCAAACAGCCAAAGGTCAAAATAAAAGGAACATTTACCGGATGGAACTTTCGGCCCAAAGCGTTTGAGGAAGGCGGGCCAATCTCGAGTCCCCGCCATATAAGGTAGTACGCGAGCTACCCAGTCCTCGGTACCGACACTGGGGAGAGGTGCACGTCTCATAGCTACACGGGAAAGTTACAAATAAGCACAAATTATAAAGAACAAAAGTAAACAGCGAGTACCAACACCTACAGTTATGATTCCACCGCTCTGGGAATCCAGTGGGGTCCGACACCAGGTGCTCGGTTCTAATGAAGAAGTATTTGTGCCAAAATTTACGGCTTGCCCGGTCGTCCGTTCCGACCACCAACCCCCTGGTCCCACGATGCCGCAAGTGTATCATGGTGCCCCTATGAAAACTCGGGGAAAACAAATGTAAAAGGTGAAGAAGGCCAACTTCACACCCCGCCAACTCCGCATACTTCGTCAGTACTAGAAAATTTTTATACGTATACGGAGATAGCTGCGCCGGGCAGACCTCGTAGAACCGACAAAATTCCTCCGCCAGCGGAAGAAGAGGGAGGGTGTGGTCGATCACAAAGGGATATACATAGAAAGCACAATATCCCGGTCTATGGACCTCCCCGAGGTCCCTCCCAGCCGGAACCATCTCAACATGGGGAGGAATGTTGTATGTAGACCGAATGTCATTTATGTGAGCCCGCTCAGTTTCAGAAACCACCGGAACGAGGGCAGAGGCAGGTTCTTTGTGAAAATCATTCCGGGACATAGGGTTTCTTGGGAGTGTCTCCTCTACGGTAGGAAAGCTGTCCCCCTCCTCAACTGCCATATCCTCACCACCAGAAGGAGGTGCCATGGATAACGGAGTGGCGTCAGAAATTTCTTCGTGTGTCCGGTGCGTTCTGGGCATCTTGATAATAAAAGGTATGTTGGTGAAACGTAAAATGAAGAATGGTGATTGAATGGAAAATATGAGAAGAAAAATCCCGAAAATTGAGCTAAAGACCCAAGAAGAGATGACCAAAGGAGGCAATGTATACACAAGAAAGGAAATGGCTAAAAGTTCTTGAAAAAACAAAACCTTCACCTATTTATAGGGTTGGGTGGTGCGAGAATCGAAGCGGGAGGCTGCCAATGGCACCAAAACCAAAGCAACAAGCAATCAGTCGTTGTCTCGGGAAGGCGCGTAATGATGAAGCACGTAGGAGTGACATCACTTCCCGATAAGCTACACCAACCAGGGTACCGTGGAACGCGCCGCTCTTTCTTTCCTGGTCAAACCGGCGTAATTCAACAGCCTAATTTTCCCGTAGATATAGGCGATGTCCGCTTATCAAGGACGTGTAGGGCCACGACCTCAACAAGCAGAGGGACTAACTGTATGGGTCCAAATTTGGTAACCACGACAGTAACCAAGTATACATTGTTGTTCTATATTGACAAGATCCAAAGATTCCTCAATCATCTCATATCCCTTTTCTTTCCACACTGTTATCAAGGAAAGAGGCTTTCCGAAAGATCTCAATAATTGGGTAGCAACTTCCTTTGATTACGCCGATCGCATTCACTTAGATTGATTGCGCATTTATGTTGTTGCATTTATGAGCATCAAATCGACTCAAACATATTAACTAACGTCTTTCATATCGTATTCTATCTATCATTTGGTCTAGATTTTATTATCCTTAACTAAGATTCACTCCTCTTCTCATACTAATTGATTTAGTCAAAAGGTTTAATATTTTTTGGTCAAATATTAACTACTACAATATCTAAGATAGACGTATTGGGACTGTGCAAAGAGCACATGTAATTCTCAATATTCATAATATTTGAATTTTGACGGTTTCTCTTTTTATTTTTTTCACTAAATGCTTGCTAGAATATCAAAGATGGAGGCATTGGGAGTACATGCAATTCTCGATCCACCAAGGCGTGTGGTGGATGGACGAAATCCCTCCATGCAGTAGAAACTTCAGTACTTTGATAGGAAGCGATTTTCCTTTTAATGAACCTTACATGGTGTAAATCTGAATTAATCGGCCAATATATTCCAATAACAAATGATTAAACAAAAAAATGTAATTCCCAATATTTAGAAATATTGGACGTTTGAAATAAAGCACAAATAGAAATATATAATTTTTACAACCAGTCAAATACTAAAGAAGCAAAATATATAACGAAAGTGTTGGTGAAATTACAAGTAACTACAGTTGAAGAATAATATGAAGAAAAATAAATAAATATTCTTCAGGCTGAGGCGCGGATATCTCTCCCTCTTTAAGGAGATTCAAGCTCACTGTGGTAGTATCTTCATCCGTCCAGTAGTAATATTCTTGACTTGTCCCCTCCAGGATACAATAGCCCGACAATATCGTATGACTCGAACAAACTCTGGACAAGTTGTTGAGTACAAAGCTCCACCGAAATGAACACCTTCCTTCAACAAAAATAATATTCTCTTTTGTAGAGAAAAAGTTTGAGACTTAGATTTTCCTTCCTTCAAACTCTGGACAAGTTGTTGAGTCCAAAGCTCCACCGAAATGAACACCTTCCTTCAACAAAAATAATATTCTCTTTTGTAGAGAAAAAGTTAGAGACTTAGATTTTCTCTTTCTCCTAACTCTCTTTTCACAATACCAACCACACCTTTTACATGTACACCATAACACTTTTCTCATTTACAACACAAAGAAGAAATATCACAATTTATAGGTGTAGAATCTCTTCCTTGAAATAAATAATAAGATAGTGGGATAATAAAATAGTAGAACATGAGTTGGTGGTTACAAAATATAATCTTTAGTGGTAATTAGTGATTTCATAAGTTATACCAAAATAATGACTACTTTCTTGCCAGTTTATAACCACTATCTCACAAGAAATAATGCACTTTAGTATTGTAATTTTAATATTAAAATGCACTAACACAAACAGAAAGTCAATATAATTCTGTATGAAACACGGTATAATTATTCATTAACCAATGTCCATCGTACACTACAAACAATAAAGAGAATCACAAATGGAATTTTTCAAGATATCAGCTAGACACATCAGGAAAATATTTTATTCGCATAACTTACTTAATTAAGATTAAAACAAACAAAAAAGAGAATCACAAATGGGATTTGCAGTAAACTGAATGATAAGCATTATTTGACAAGAATTAAATACGACATAATATATGTTAATGATATCTTTTTTTTATTGGTTCTTGTGAGAAATCTTGAAGTGAAATCCATCCGGGAACCTTATAATTGGTGCTCGAATAATTTTGCCTCCTTTTACCATTGTCCATCTGCAAAGTTCATGTTCAACAAGATAAAACACTGTGAATTTATGTTGATCATTTCTTAGCATAATAAGTAATTCATATGATCGTTAAGGTGTTTAAAATTGTATGCACTGACGGTAAATATATATTCACAACTCAGGTCATTTTTATAAGGTAATTACTGGTAAATCTCTATGATAAATATTCATTAATAATCTGATAAAAATGGTATGAACATGTTATCATATATTAAACTACACTGCTAGTGTAAAATATTTTGGGATCTTACACAAATAGCAGGTCATGTTTACTGTGTACTTTTTTTAGCCATATACATAGATTATACATTATTTATATACAATTATACACATATAATAAATAAATTATGCGTATATTATAACTTCACCGGCTATCTTTAGTTTAAGCGGTTAGATGGGCTACTACTTGGGTCGGCTAGATTCAATGTTTATTTTTTCTAGACGGTATACATAGATTATATATAGTTATACATAAATTATATATACACACACATTCGCCAGCTATTTTTAGTTTAAGAGATTAAGTGGACGGCTATTTTGATTAGTTCTTCAGTATAATATTTTTACAGTGGTAGTGTATATAACTTAAATAGCATAAGTCAGTGTATATAACTTAAATTCATAAGAAAAAATATGATTAAAGTACCTATATTTAGTGACCAAGACATGTAGGAAGGTGGCTAGAAAGACCCTGCTGTATTCTGCACCAGCACATTGCTTCATTCCAGATCCAAATGGCATGAAATTCTTCGCTGCACAACTTGGCTGGATTTCCTTTTTTACAAAAATAGACAAATTTCATTAGGCAGTTAATTTAATTGACCAATTCATAATTTTGCTAGTAGCTAAATAACTACTACTTATATGTTTTTATACCTTCTAGGAGTGGCCATTTGAGCCCAAACCTATTTAACCCGCCCAATTCGCTCATAGTTGGGCTGGTCATTGACCGGCCCATTTGTTGAACTCAATCCATTTTGATCCAAGTCATTTCAACCCATCTAAAGTTGGGTGATTTTTAGCCCAAATTGATCCATGAATAACTTTGCTAAAATATCTTTAAAATAATTCTTTTTTTTGTTTGATATGTTATATATGACCATAAAAATAAAAATAATTCTTATTGATAATTAAACAATTCATAATAAAATAATACACATTAATTACAGCTTGGTAAGAGTTGGGCGGGTTGTGATATGACCCAAATTTTAGCCCGATTTGACCCAGCCCAAGTTACTTTTGGGCAGGTCAAATAACCTGTCCATTTATTGACTCGGCCCATTTTAGCCCGCCCAAATTCAGCCAAACCCACCCATTTAACACCTCTAATACCTTCCAACGCCATGGATTGAATGAAAGTGGATCTTCAAATTGGTCTGAATTCAAATGAAGAGCAGCAGTTGCAATCATAATTACCCAACCTGCTGGTATTGTATATCCTAAATAGCAAAAAAAACAAAGAAGAAAATCATTCCAATTTTCAATTTTTGCTTCAAGAAATGAGGTTTACACTTTTAATTTTTTTTTCTTCATACCATTAACTGGAATATCCTTAAGGGCTCGACGGAATAATCCAGGTGCAATATTTCCTAGCCTCAGGACTTCATTAATTACCTGTAGTTTATAATGATAGAGAAAAAAAAAAGATTAGCCTTATTATAATTACATTAATTTTTGTTTTATGTCAAATAAAGTAGTAGGAATCCTATCCTGTTGCAGATTTAAATTATATCGAGTGATAACTGTGTATAATCAATGTATATCTATGTATACCGGTGAGAAAAAATAAACATTAAATCTTGCTGGCTATTCGTGTAACAATCCCATAATGTAATGATAAATTTATTTTTTCAACATAGTTTATCTTAATCTAAAGTTACTTCTCTTACTTTTCAGGTTAAAAATTTCACCCATTATGATCATATACCCGTAATTTCTTGATAGTATAAATTTTTTACCGTCAGTGTATATAAGTTAAACACTATTTTATAAGTATAGAAGAGACCTGAAGTGTAAAGGTCATGGATTTATAGTCATTCCAAGTGAGAGGAGCATCCAAATTCTCTTTATTCTTCAAAATTGAGTCATGCTCAGCCTGGATTGAGTATAACATATGGTTAATTATGTTAAATATATTATAGATAAAGTCAAGAATTAAACAAGATTATATTTAAGATACTGACTATTAATTCCTCCAAGACATCAGTATGTTCAGCAAGCAACTTGAAACACAAAGCCAATGTAGTTGAAATGGAATCAGAGGTAACAAATAACAAACCAAACATCATCTGTACTATGTAATCCTCTGTTAAGAATTTCTGAGAATCCATGTCCCTGAGTAGATGATCAACCAAGTCTTCTTCTGCGCGTTTTTCTGCTGATGAATTGAGCCTCTTTGTTAGAAAATCTCTCATTGTTTCGCGCACATTTTTATGAATCTGCATTAGTTTTCTTGTGGGTCAATATTATATTAGCTAGAAGATATATATACGAGGAGAAACACAAAAGCCTCAGTTAGCAGGCGTGAGAGGTTAGCCATTGTGGTTACGAGGAGGGGTGGAGGTAGGCCTAAGAAGTCTTGCGGAGAGGTGATTAAACGGGACATGACGCAACTGGAGCTTACTGAGGACATGACTCTTGATAGGAGGATGTGGAGGTCGAGGATTAGGGTAGAAGGTTAGTAGGTTGGCGAGCGTTTCCCTTTGTCCCGTAGCATTAGTGCTAGTTTGATATCTTTATACTCTTAGATTGCTATTATTACCTACCATTTAGTTGCTACCTTGGCTTCGGTTTTCTTTTATCATGTTGTTGTTACTACTTGTTGTCATTATTTCTTTTCATCCTTTCTTTAACCGAGGGTCTACCAGAAACAGTCTCTTCGCCCTTCCAGGGTAAGGGTAAGGCTGCGTACATCTTACCCTCCCCAGATCCCACTTATGAAAATTTACTGGGCTTGTTATTGTTGTAGAAGATATATATATATATATATATATTTTAGATACCTACCTGCAAACATTTATGATGAGCAGTTCCGGGAAGATTAATTGGGAAAGACATTAGGCCTTCAACCAGGTCCCTGAACATGTAACTGATATTGAATGGTGCATTATCAAGATCACCACTAAATATTTGCTTTGCAGCAAAATCAACTGTCACCTGCCATTTATCAAAAAATAAAATAAAATGTAAATAACAATATTTATGTAAAAATTTCAAAAAGCCAATAAGTACTGTGTGTTTATCCTTTATTGTTATACAGATAACAAACAACTAGTATTCTATTAACAACGTACAACAATTTTAAAGTTTAAGTTTTATGCACTGACATTTTACACAATCAAGTTACTTAAAAGATAATTGCAGGTAATTCTATTTAGTGGGAGTTTGGACATAAGAATTGTGAAATTTCGAAAAAAAGTAAAAAAAAATCAAGTGAAAATGGTATTTGAATACTAGAGTTGTATTTGGAAATGAATACAACTTGGATCAGTTTTTGAAATGAAAATTTTGAAAGAGTTTTGGAGTTTTTAGAATTCCAAAAAATTTCAAAATTCAACTTCAAGTGAAATTTGAAATTTTCATGGCCAAACACGGATTCTGAAGAAAAAAAAATCGGAAAAAGTGATTTTTTATGGCCAAACAGGCCCTTAATAACATTGATTGGTATTAGAATAAGAAGGTAGTTAACATGGTATAACATGTTAAATTACACCAATAATGTTAAGAAGTAATTACACCGATAATGTCAAAAAATAATTACACCGACAGTGTATATAACTTAAACCTAAAAAAGATTAAGTTAAACATATATATATATATATATGCAAGTAGTGATTGGAATTTACTTACTTTAATGGCTGCAGTTTTTACTTCAAGAGACTCATGGTTTGACCAATTAGAAAGAGTTGACTTAATAAAGTCTTCCATTTGAGGAAGTAGTTTCTCCTTAAGGGCCTCAACACCAAAATGATTTAGAGTCAAATGTCTAGTATATTTTCTTGAAGAATGAGTATTTTGTTCAAATACTTCAGCAAAAGTATCCAAAGACCAAGTCTCCACCAATTTTCCATCTTGTCTAAGAATAAAACTGTTGAATTCAGGATCTGCACTTATAATAACAGGCCTGCCTGCTACATTTGTTTTAAATATCTGTCCATATCTGAAATTTTGTAGAAATAAATAATGTTGATGTTATGAACAAATTTCATTACAATATAAGTTCAACTATTATATGAAAAATCATGTTTGAAATTAATTAAATAACAGTTTAACTTCTATATACTAACAATGTCAAGGAATATAACCACGAAAAGTTAAAGTAGCATAACCTATTATAACAGGTTAAATTACGCTATCTATAATATACTAGTCTTTACCACCCGTGGCGGATCTAATGACGGGGTCGTTAGTTCCTATGTTGCTCAGACTCTTTAAAAATGTTGCTGGGTACATATCGGATTCTCCAAAAATAATGAATTTCAAGAGGATCTAACACGGGCGAGGCTATATTTATGGGGAGTTTGAGCAACGTAGGTTAGTTCGGCAGAATCCGATATTTTTTAAAATCAAACTCTATATATATGCGTGAACATAAATATAAATGAAATTGAAATAATACATTTCATAACACAATCTTTAAATTCAGAACAAACAACATCTAAACAATTTATTTAATAAGAATTAACTAAAATAGCCGCACACCCCACCACTTAAACTAAAAATAGCTGATGGAGGTATAATATATGCATAATTTATGTATTATACGTGTATAATCAAGATATAATCTATGTATATAACTAGAAGAAGTAAATAATGAATATAGCCGACTATTTATGTATACCATTTACCTTTTAATTCTATTTTTCAAGAATGGAGGAAGGTCCAAGGAGTGACTAGGAAGGATTAACTGAAGAGTTTCTCCAATAAGAGGGAAACCCATAGAACCTGGAGGAAGAATACCATTGCATTTTGGATTTCTCCATCTATAAATCCATCGAGTAACATAAATAAATAGCAATATTACCACAAAATACCCAACTCCCAATACATTTATCTTTCTTATTTCTTCTAGTAACGAAGTGACTAGAGTCGTCATCGTTGTAAAATTCTACTGCAGTGGACTTGAATCTACTTAAAGAGTGAGAAACAAAAGAGATAAAAATAAAATTCACTATCTAAACAATCTTGTATACTGCAATATATAGGCCATGGGGGTGCTCTAAAGGTACTTTTTAAATTTAACAGCATCTAAAGAGAAGTTTTTTTTGGCGATTACTTCATAGATTTAATAAAATAAATTGTTGTTATTTTGACTAGAAGGGAAAAAACAATTTGGAGCATTTAAAACAGCAGAAAACGACATTGGCCCGGATCAAACTTGTTATTTATTTATTTATTTATTATAGTTGTACCCTTCTAATAATCTTGTTCCTTAGTTCATACTCTGGAAAATTAGTTTGACATTGTTCATGTTTTGAAAGGCTCTATATCACTAATGGAGGCGTATTAAGAATATAAAAGTTGATGATTTTTAATTTTAAGTTCTTATTATTGAATTCGTTATACATCTAAATTATGGATTTATATTTTAATATTCGTCTGAATTTTAGTAAATCTTTTTACGTATATGTCACGACCCGGATTCCCCACCCTCGGGAGTCGTGATGGCGCCTACTAATGGGAGCTAGGCAAGCCAAATTTAATTACTTTTTCATAAATAACATAATTCCTTTTAACAATTATCGGCAATAATACAAAAGCAACGAAATTAAATAATAAGCGGAAGTCTCAATGTTATAGAAAACTGAATAGAAATGCGGAAAATTTCAACAAAGGCCTCTACCCAAGACTGGTGTCACAATACTCACGAACTACTAAGAATACTAAATACAAACGTCTGAAAAAGAGAACATAAACTGTTTATCTCGAATACAATGAGATAACAGACAAAATAAGGGATAGAGGAGACGCCGGGTCTGCGGACGCCTGCAAGGCTACCTCGGGTCTCGCTGGACTGAAAGCCTACTCCCACACTACTGTTGCTGCTGTCCGAAACCTGGATCTGTGCAAAATAGCATAGAGTGCAGTATCAGCACAACCGACCCCATGTGCTGGTAAGTGTCTAGCCTAACCCCGGCGAAGTAGTGACGAGGCTAGACTGGACTACTACATAAACCTGTACAGTTTTATATATATATATATATAGGAATTGAAATACAAGAAGAGTAAACAATATGGAAGGCGAAGCATGCTGTGGGGAGATAACAGTTTCAAGTAAAAGTTGCCGAGTAACGAAGGAAAAGCACAATTCATACAATAATTGGAACAGAGATCAACAAGTGCACGGCATCACCCTTCGTGCTTTTACTCTCATCCTCACCAAGCAATAGTATAACAAAATGTGCACGGCATCACCCTTCGTGCTTCTACTCTCATTCCTCACATATAATCAATAGAATCAGCACGGAATGGCACATCGTGCGGCACGATATCACCCTTCGTGCTTTACTCTCTTTTCCTCACAATAGCAAACAGTGCACGACATCACCCTTCGTGCTTTACACTCTTTCCTCACAAGAAACAAACAATGCACAACATCACCCTTCGTGCTTTAACGTTCTTCCTCACCCAATCAACAATCACAAACAAGGGCAAGGGAATAATAAAACAATAATGGAAATCCCGACAAGGTAATACAAACAAACAATTAAGAACCCGTCAAGGGCACAACATCAATAATCTCAACGTCCCGGCAAGGGAAAATATTCAATAATCAACAACGTCCCGGCAAGGGAATAGATCATTAACTCTTTCTCCTTCTTTCACTTTCACCTCATAGTTCACATTATCGCTCGAGCCAATGCTCCAAAGTTTTACTTATCTCATATACCTTCACAATTTGTATTTCAACTTGAGCCAACGCTCCACGAAGTTTAAAGATCACAATTTCTTTCACAAACTCCTTACAACATATAGAAGTCATCAATTAAGCATGGATGGTATAACAAAATCCAAACTATTCACAAAATAAGGACTCACGGTCATGCTAGACACCAATGTATAGATACTCGTCACCATGCCTATACATCGTACTCGACAATTAGCAAGTAACAAATAAGACTCAACTCCTATTCCCTCAAGCTAAGGTTAGACCAAACACTTACCTCGATGCCTTGAACACAACTCAAGTCTCAATTATAGCTTTACCCCTTGATTTCTCCACCAATCCGCTCGAATCTAGTCACAATTTACTTAATTACATTAATAAGTGCTAAATGAATCATCCCCAATGCATGAAAATAAGTTTTCCCAAGTTTTACCCAAAAAGGTCCAAAATGCCCCCGGGCCCACATGGTCAAAACCCGAGGTTCGAACCAAAACCGATTACCCATTCCCCCACAAACCCAAATATGTAATTTGTTTTGAAATCGGACCTCAAATTGAGGTCCAAATCCCCAATTTTTGAAAAACCTAGGTTCTACCCAACATACCCAAATTTCCCCATTAAAATCTTTGATTTAAAGTTGAAATTATGTTAAAAGATGTTAAGGAGTGAAGAAAATGAGTTAGAAGTCACTTACCAATCGTTTTGAAGAAGAAGAATCGTTGGGAAAATCGCCTCTTATGTTTTTGGGTTTTTGAAAAGTGAAAAATGACTGAAATTCCCGTTTATTTATACCCTTCGGAAGTCCCCTGCGCGGACCGCGCAAAAAGCGATCGCGGCCGCGCTGAACTACTTGAAGACCTGCTGATCTCTGAAGTTCCCTGCGTGGACCGCGCAAAGACGACCGCGGCCACGCAGCACCCACCGCGGACCGCGCAAAGGCGATCGCGGCCGCACAGCACCAATCGCGGACCGCGCAAAGGCAACGCCGGCCCCTCCACGGCCGCACGCAATTTCTCGCGGACCGCGCTAGAAAGTTCAGAGTCTGCAATATTTTCCTGAACCTGCAACATCTGGTATTTTAAGCCTAAGGCATCCCGGAACCTACTCGAAACTCACCCGAGCCCTCGGGGCTCCAAACCAAACATACACACAACCTCAAAAACATCCTACGGACTTATCCGTGCAATCAAATCGCCAAAATAACATCATATACCTCAAATCAAGCCTCAAAGCTCATGATTTCTTCCAAATTTTTCATAAAACATCAAATTTCCATTTTAAGTCCGAAACACGTCAAACGACGTCCGTTTTCAACCAAACTTTACAGAAAGTGCTTAAATCATATATAAGACTTGTACCGGGCGCCGGAACCAAAATACGGGCCCGATACCATAGTCTTCTAATCAAATTTCATTTTCAATTTCCTTAATCATTTCCAGAAAACAATTTCACACAAGAATTCATTTCTCGGGCTTGGGACCTCGGAATTCAATTCCGGGCATACGCCCAAGTCTCATATTTTCCTACGGACCCTCCGGGACCGTCAAATCACGGGTCCATTTACCCAAAATATTGACCGAAGTCAAATTTATTCATTTTAATATCAAAATTTAGCATTTTTCTCATAGAATTCATATTTAAGCTTTCCGGCTACGCGTCCGAGCTGCGCACGCAAATCGAAGCAATCCTAAATGAGGTTTTCAAGGCCTCGGAAGTACAAAATGGATAAGAAAACAGGTGATGACCCTTTGGGTCGTCACAATATATTTATATTTTGTGTCGAAAATAATCGACTATTTGGAAAAGGCTCCATCCGCTTCTGCTTTCACTATTCAAGCATTGTTCCAATGTTAAGCATAAGATGATTAAACATAGAAGAAAAAGAGTAAATAGTTTAAAGGTATAAGGGTGTGGATGGAAAAAAACATAGAAAAAAAGTGAATAGGAAGGGGAAACTTTGGAGCAACAGTAAAATTGTCTCCGTGTGATCTATAGGTCCCGGGTTTGAGCTGTGGAATCAGCCACTGATGCTTGTATTAGGGCAGAGTACCTACATCACATACCTTGGGGTACGACCCTTCCCCGAGCCCTGCGTAAAAGCGGAACGTTTTGTGCACGAGTTGCCCATCAGGGTGTGGATAAAAAACAATGAAATTTGGTATTGTTACGACTTTGGAGCTAGCCTTTCTGGTATAACTTATACTAATAATCATTGATTCATTGACTCAAATTATTACATGTCTACACTTGAATCATAATAATAGAATTATCAAATTCACAGCCTACAGCCATTTCTTTTTGGTAATTAAAGATCCCTTTTTTATTTATCAAGTGAAAGAATTACAGCTCAAGAGAAAACAAAACTGCTTAAAGGTTGGACATGCATCCCCAACCTTAGTAACAAAAAGTTATCTACATCTACGTTAGCCCATATTCTCCAAAATGTTGTCACTATCCGTGTTAGATCTTCCAGAAATACTAAGCTCAACTGCCAGACTCAGATCTCAAAACTCATCATATTCCACCAGAACTAGCCAACTGTTGGAGGTTGTTTGGTACGATGGAGGGATATCCCATGTGATTAGTTATCCCACCTTCTATATACGATAATTAATCCCACCATTTTAGGGGTTGTTTGGTTGGAAAAAGGTTATCCTAGGATAAATTATCCCGGGATTAGTTATTCCACCTTTCCATGGGGATAAAAAACACTACGAAAAAGGGTCAAAATTATCCCTATCGTTTGCTAAATGGTTTACAAATACCCTCCGTCCATCTATCCGTCCAAAAAAATACACGACGTTATTTTTATATCTAAAAGTACCCCTTCTTTTAACGGCGCAGCACGTGGGCCCCACTTCTAATGTGTTGTCATTTTTTTATTGGGCCACGTGGCTCTTCTCAGAATCCAAATATTCGCCCCATTAACCAAACCCGCCCAATTATTTGCCTGACCCATTACTTTCTCTTTTTCTTAATCTCTCCCCACCTTCTCATCATTCTCACTCCAACACCCCCCACCCCCACCCCCAACAAAAAAAAACCAGACGCAACAAATTCAAAGGTCCATACTTTTCCAATAAATCAAACAATCTAAAACCAACCCATCATCTTCCTCAAAAACCCCACCTCAAACTCCTCCTCTTCCGATCACAAATCCAAAAACCCAAAATCAAAGCAAAAATGATGCACATAACCTTTTACTGGTGTAACAAAGTGACCCTTTTGTTTGATTTTTGGAGAACTGATTCTTGGTCAAGCTATGCCCTCGCTTTACTCGCTTGTTTCATCGTCTCCGTTTTTTATCAGTATATGGAAGATCGCCATCAGCGATTCAAGATTCTCTCTTCAAAATCCAAGAAAAACTATCCTCCGTCGTCGTCCAACGTCACCGTGAATACCCCTCTTCTTTACTCTTTTCCGACTGTCGGTAGTGTGTGGAATTCGGCGAGATTTGCGACGGCGATTCTATTTGGGATTAATTCGGCGATTGGGTATATGCTTATGTTGGCTATTATGTCGTTTAACGGTGGCGTTTTTGTTGCCGTCGTTTTGGGTCTGTCGATCGGATATTTGCTTTTTAGGACCGGTAAAGAGGATGTTGTGGTCGTTGATAATCCATGTGCCTGTGCTTGAAATTTTCTGAATATTAATGTTACTTGTAATGAGTTTGGTTCTTGTTTTACCCATAGAAATTATATGGAAAAATGATAATGAAGATGTTTTTTTTGGAAGATGGCGCGGGTCAAATAGATGGCAGGTCAAACAAATGGGATGGGTATATTATACCCATATATATGAAGTGAAATTAGGAGCCACGTGGCCCAATAAAATGTTGGCAACGCATTAAAAGTGGGGCCCACGTCTGCTGCCGTTAAAAGGAGGGGTAATTTTAGGTATATAAATAACGTTGTGTGCTTTTTTGGACGAATAGATGGACGGAGGGTATTTGTAAACCATTTAGTGAACGATAGGGATAATTTTGACCCTTTTCCGAAAACACTATAATCCCGAGATAACTAATCTCGGGATTAATTATACCTCAATTTTCTCCCAACCAAACATGGGATAAACCCTTCTTAAATTTAATCCCGGGATTAATTATTCATTATCCCTCATACCAAACGAGCCCTTAGTATAAAAGTTATCCCTCGATTAGCTAATACCCCAAACCAAACATGGGATAAAGTTAAATCTCAAACCTTAACCCGAGATTATTATTCTTATCCCATGTACCAAACGACTCCTAAAGTATCATTAAGGGATAATAGTTCAGCTCTCCAAGTCTTGTAGCAAATCTGGGCTTCATACTTCCTTCTACAAAAACAGCTCCTTTATGATCAGTCTAGTAATCTCTCATGTTACTTCCTGTTAGTATACTGTATTTGTAAAATAATTCTGGAAATATAAATGAATATAAACAGAAATGAACATAAACAGAAATGACAGGAAACCAATTCGAGCCCACTGAATTCACAGTGTTTCCTTAAGGAATTTAATCCCCTCCTAGTACCCAAGGTTATGGATTATTTCCTCCCAGGATAGAACGAATTACACACTGGTGTAGTGGTACTGCAAACCCCAGTGGTTCAGTGAACACAAAGTTCGGAAGCAAATCACACTTACTTTTGCTTTGTTTGATGCTAAAAGTATGCAGAAGAAGGAGAAGAAACTCAGAAAATCGTAGTGAAATTCTGAGCGGAATAGTGTTGTATTTATAGCCAAAGTTGGGCTGAAATTTGAAGAGGTGCAACTCTTCAGAATGGCTATTTATGCAAAACGGCCACAACATAAATGCCATTACACAAATGGCCATTTACTCAACAATAAAGAGGGAAAAAAAGAGGGAAAATTGAAGAGGGTAGTTAATTTTCTGGTACCAAAACAGAAAAACGGATTGAATTTAATATTAATATTTAGTATTAATATTCTATTATTAAAACAAATATTTAATAATATTTATGTTAATATTTTATTATTGCCGAAGCCGAAGCCGAGCCGAGCCGAGCCGAGCGAGCGACGCCGACGACGCGAGGCTTGCCTTCTTCTCAACTCTTTAAGAGCTAGAAGAAGAGCAATTGCTTATATACCCATAAAAATCTCTTCCTCTTCCAATATGGGACAATGTCCATTTACCAAGGGGGGAACTTAAAATTTCACTCAAAAATTTCATTTCCCTCCTTTTCCCATTCAACCTCTTTTAAGTATTAAATATATTAATTAAATACATAAAAAACCCAACAATCCCCCATATGAATGGGGAATGGCTATATCATGGAAGTATGCATGAAAAACTATGTGATTCGCAAGTAAGGATTAATTGCATCTGGATAAGTAGGTTTTCCTTTAAACTTTCCGTAGTGAACTTATGTTGGATATACTCGATTAATCGGTAGATTTGATATCTTTGAACCGTCGAACTTTGGTGTATACCTAGACAACCACAAGTCACACAACCAACCCTTAACCGTCTTTGGTTCTCATTGTTGTGTTCGTTTCAGCCATGAACACCGCCTGGTTTCATAAGTGCGTAGAGAACTGGCCTTACGAAGTTCTCCTTGAAGCGGCTAACACTTCACACTTACATAGGTGATTCCTAAACGTGTCATCCCGTAGATACACTATTTGATATACCCTGTATCAAATTTAGAAATCATTAAAAATCCTTAATGCTTTATCCTTGGTACTGAACATTGTCTCATCATGAGAATGGACCAAAAGTTTATTTGACAATGTTGAACCATCATTAATGACTTTGTTTGATCTCCTTAAACCTAGATCTTGGGATCTCCAGTCTTCTAGGTAGAGTTACCGCCACTATGACTTGTTCTCGGCCACAGTCCCATTCCCCTTGATGATTTCTCAACAACCTCTCTAGTTAGGCCTTTTGTAAGTGGATCCGATACATTATCACTTGACCTTACATAGTCAATCGTGATAATTCCTCTAGAGAGTAATTGTCTAATGGTTTTATGTCTTCGTTGTATATGACGAGATATACCGTTATACATAACACTCCCAGCCCTTCCAATTGCCACTTGACTATCGCAATATATGCATATTGGTGCCAACGGTTTGGGCCAAAATGGAATATCTTCCAAGAAAATCTGGAGCCATTCAGCTTCTTCACCGGCTTTATCTAAGGCTATGAATTCAGCCTCCATTGTAGAGCGGGCAATACAAGTTTGTTTGGAAGACTTCCAAGATACCGCTCCTCCACCAATAGTGAATACATATCCACTTGTGGACTTGGAATCAGTTGATCCGGTGATCCAATTTGCATCACGGTATCCCTCAATGACCGCAGGATATTTACTGTAGTGCAAAGCAAAGTCCTGGGTATGTAGTAAATACCCCAAAACTCGTTTCATGGCCATCCAATGAGATTGACCTGGATTGCTCGTATATCGACTCAATTTACTTATAGCACAAGCTATATCTGGTCGTGTACAATTCATGATGTACATTAAGCAACCCAACACACGAGCATAATCAAATTGTGATATGCTTTGGCCTTTGTTCTTTGCTAATGCAAGATTCACGTTAATTGGAGTCTTTGCAACTTTAAAGCCCAAGTGCTTGAATTTTTCAAGTATTGTCTTAATATAATGAGATTGTGACAATGCCAGACCTTGAGAAGTCTTATGGATCTTAATTCCCAGAATTAAATCAGCAACTCCCAAGTCTTTCATATCAAACTTGCTAGTTAGCATACATTTAGTAGCATTTATGTTGGCAACGTCATTACTCATTATGAGCATATCATCCACATATAAGCAAACAAATGACTATGTGATTTGGAACATTTTTAATGTACAAACATTTATCACATTCATTTATCTTAAATCCATTTGACAACATTGTTTGGTCAAATTTCGCATGCCATTGTTTGGGTGCTTGTTTTAATCCGTAAAGGGACTTAACAAGTCTACAAACCTTCTTTTCTTTACCTGGAACCAAAAACCCTTCAGGTTGTTCCATGTAGATTTCTTCCTCCAACTCTCCATTTAAGAAGGCCGTCTTAACATCCATTTGATGAATTTCAAGACCATAAACTGCAGCTAACGCTACTAACGTTCGTATGGACGTAATTCTTGTAACTGGAGAGTATGTATCAAAATAGTCAAGACCTTCTCGTTGTCAATACCCTTTGACCACAAGTCTTGCCTTGTATTTGTCAATAGTGCCATCATCTTTCATTTTCCTCTTAAAGACCATTTAGAACCCAACGGTTTATTTCCAGGAGGAAGATCAACCAATTCCCATGTATGGTTGTTCAATATGGATTCTATTTCACTATTGACTGCCTCTTTCCATAACAATGATTCCGAAGAAGACATAGCTTCTTTAAATGTTTGAGGCTCATTTTCCAATAAGAAAGTCACAAAATCTGATCCAAATGAAGTAGACGTTCTTTGACGTTTACTACGTCTTGGATCCTCCTGGTTAAGTGTACTTTCTTTTGTTTCTTCCCGTGGTCGTTTAGATCCTTCACCAATTGACTCGCATTCCTTTTTATACGGATATATATTTTTAAAGAACTCAGCATTATCTGATTCTATAACCGTATTATTATGAATGTCGGGATTTTCTGATTTATGAACCAGAAATTGATATGCTTTACTATTAGTCGCATATCCTATGAAAACACAATCAACGGTTTTCGGTCCTATTTTTACCCTTTTGGGTTTAGGAACTTGCACTTTTGCACTTTAAAATAATTCAAGTTGGGCTTCCTTCCTTTCCATTTTTCATATGGAATGGATTGTGTTTTGCTATGGGGTATTCGATTTAGTATTCAGCTAGCCGTAAGAACGGCTTCCCCCCACAAGTTCTGTGGCAAACCACAACTTATCAATAATACGTTCATCATCTCCTTTAATGAACGATTCTTTCTTTCTGTAATCCCATTGGATTGGGGCGTGTAAGGGGCCGTTGTTTGATGAATAATTCCATATTCTAAACATATTTGTTCAAAAGGAGATTCATATTCATCACCCCTATCACTTCTTATCATTTTGATTTTCTTGTTAAGTTGCGTTTCAACTTCATTTTTGCATTGGTTGAATGTGTCTATTGCTTCATCTTTACTATTAAGTAAGTAAACATAGCAATATCGAGTACTATCGTCAATAAAAGTTATGAAATACTTCTTTCCACCGCGAGATGGTATTGACTTCATATCACAAATATCTGTGTGAATTAAGTCTAAAGGATTTGAATTCCTTTCAACTGACTTATAAGGATGTTTAACATACTTAGATTCCACACATACTTGACATTTTTATTTGTCACATTCAAACTTGGGCAATACTTCCAAATTAATCATTTTCCGTAAGGTTTTATAATTGACATGACCTAAACGTATATGCCATAATTCATTTGACTCAAGTAAGCAAGAAGAAGCTGAAATTTTATTATTATTTTCAACAACCATTACATTCAGCTTGAAAAGGCCCTCGATGAGGTAACCTTTTCCTACAAACATTTCGTTCTTACTTATCACAACCTTATCGGATACAAATACACATTTAAAATCATTCTTAACAAGAAGTCCAGTAGAGACTAAATTCTTCCTAATCTCGGGAACATGAAGGATGTTGTTCAAAGTCACCACTTTGCCAGAAGTCATTTTGAGAAATATCTTCCCACATCCTTCAATCTTGGCCTTTGAAGCATTTCCCATAGAAATCGTCTCATCGGGTCCAACAGGAGCATAAGTAGCAAAAGCTTCTCTAACAGCACAAACATGGCGAGTGGCTCCAGAATCAATCCACCACTCTTTAAGATTGCCCACCAAGTCGCATTCGGAAATCATGGCACATAAGTCATCAACATCATCATGTTTTTCAACCAATGTTTGCTTGATTCTTCTTCTTGTCTTTCTTCGGAGCACAACACTCCGTAGATTTGTGTCCGGTTTTTCCACAGTTGTAGTAGTTTCCACTGAACCGCTTCTTGCTTGGGTTGTATTTCGGTCCAGAAGCCTTCTTCCTCCTTTTTTTCTCTTCAACAATATTTGCTCCCATTATTGTTGAGTTCCCACGATCTCTCTATTCAGCAGCTTTGTTGTCCTCTTCGATTCTCAACCGAACAATGAGATCTTCAAGGGACATCTCCTTGCGTTTGTGTTTCAAGTAGTTTTTGAAGTCCTTCCACAAAGAAGGCAACTTCTCAATCATCGCTGCTACTTGGAATGCTTCATTGATGACAAGACCTTCAATGAAATTTCTGTTAGTAAAAATACTAAGATTACTACTTTTAACATCAATATTAAATTTGATTTATACCTTCAGCAAGGAGATCATGAATAATCACTTGCAATTCTTGGACTTGAGTAATAACAGACTTGCTATCTACCATTTTGTAGTCCAAAAACTTTGCAGCAACAAACTTTTTCAACCCGGCATCTTCGATTTTGTATTTCTTTTCAAGCGCAATGCACAGTTCCTTTGACGTTTCCACGCCACTGTAGACGTTATACAAAGCATTCTCCAGCCCGCTTAGAATATAATTCTTGCACAAAAAATCTGAATGCTTCCACGCCTCAATCACGAGAAAGCGTTCAGTTTCTGGAGTTTCATCGGATAGCACAGGAACATCTTCCTTGATGAACTTCTGGAGACTTAGAGTAGTCAAATAGAAGAACATCGTTCGGCTCGTTGAGGCATTGGCAGTCACCATTGGAACAACTTGGTTCACATTATCATTAGTCATTTCTGTAAAAGAATGACACAAACATTAAAATCACGTAGATTTTAATAGAGTACAAAACCAAAAAGGTTTTACTCTCCAGAAACAGTGAGTACAAATACAAAAAATACGTTAAATTCCTTAAGCCTGTTAGTATACTGTATTTGTAAAATAATTCTGGAAATATAAATGAATATAAACAGAAATGAACATAAACAAAAATGACAGAAAATCAATTCGAGCCCACTGACATGAAGTAGTAAACGTCATAAATACTTTTACAATGTCCATGACAGGTTGCCTTGGAGAGTAGAGTTGTAGAGTGACAAAAAGTAAACATGAAACAATCTGGAAATCAAAGTGATGCTGAAGTAAAAGGGTCACCAGGTTCTCAAATTTTACAAACAGAGTTAATTAGGAAAGCAGCATTTTAAGTACGTACTGGTTAGGATTGATAGAATTGGTGTGAATGATTCAGTAAAATAGACTCTTGTATGGAAAACTTGAGACTACAGAAGCTGCAGACAAAACAACCTCTTCTTCCTCCCTAATGAAGATATTAGTTGAGCTCAAAAGTTAATTACCACCTTGTTACAATTCGGGAGCATATCCTTCTACAATGATATGAAATGTTCAATTTTTCCCCCTTTAACAGAAGTATTAGGGAACAAAAGTTGAACAACTAAGCTGAAAATCTGAATTTGAAAATGTGACAAGGAGGATGTGCATAAGTACGATTAGTCAAAGAAAAACAACCCCAACACGCAAGCGCCCCACCCTGCTAATGTGGGGTCCAACCCATTGTTAAAACAAACAATAAAACAAGTGAAATAGGCATGTGCCTATAGATAGGTTAGCAGAGAGACTTGGAGCCAAAGGCTAAATTTGTGGAGGTATTTTCTCCTATAAAAGGAGAGCTCTTTCACTTCTTTCAACACACCAACAAAGAGAGAAAAAAGAGTGAAGCATCACAGATAGGGTATAAGAAAATAGTCTGTGAGGAAAATAGAGAGTGTGAACGATATTGTAATAACGTGGAAATATCAAAAGAGGGTTATCTCTTTTGAGTGTTGTAGTGGTCTTTGGAGTATTTTACTCGGGCCTACAAAGTGTAAAATCCCTTGCTATAGTGATATCAGTTGCTCCTCTCGGGGTGTGGTTTTTCCCCTTATTCAGAAGGGTTTTCCACGTAAAAATCTTGGTGTCGTTGTCACTCTTTTATTCTGGTTGATTACCGTATCTCAGTGCTACATTATTATTCCACTTTTATTACCGTGAATATTATTATTGTGGGAGATTTATTCCCAACAACCGGTATCAGAGCACAGGTTCTGCTCGTTCACAGAAATACTATTAACTATCGGTAGTACTATACTCGGCGAAAAATAAAAATGTCCGGAGTAAAGTACGAGGTAGCAAAATTCAACGGAGATAACGGGTTCTCAACATAACAAAGAAGGATGAGGGATTTGCTCATCCAACAAGGATTACACAAGGTACTAGATGCTGATGCCAAAAAGCCTGATACCATGAAAGCTGAGGATTGGACTGACTTGGATGAAAGGGCTGCTAGTGCAATCAGGTTGCACTTATCAGATGATGTGGTAAATAACATCATTGATGAAGGGCGTAATACATACGGAGACACCTAAAGTTGGCATGATCTTTCACTTAGACACTTAAACTATGCCTCTTTCCAATTAGACATGTTTCTTAGGCAATTCTCATACCAATTAGACACTTAAACTAGGCTCTAACCCATGACTTTTTTGGATAATATAACAAATCCCTGCAAATATCCTTACAAATAAACTTAACTTCATAACTAGATTTAGAGCACCTCCAAAACTGTTTTCTCCTTTCCATTTCTTATGCCAATTAGACCAGATATGCCTGGCATACATCCTAAATTCAGCATTGGGTAAAACTTCATTCAAAGCTGCAGCAAATCCCTACACAATAATTAATAAGCCAGCAAAAATGGTGTCTAATTGGTATGAGAATTGCCTAAGAAACGTGTCTAAGTGGTATGAGAATTGCCTAAGAAACGTGTCTAATTAGAAAGAGACCTAGTTTAAGTGTCTAAGTGAAAGATCGTGCCAACTTTAGGTGTCTCCGTATGTATTACGCCTTGATGAAGACACCGCACGTGGCATTTGGACAAGGTTGGAAAGCCTATACATGTCCAAAACGCTGACAAATAAACTGTACCTGAAGAAGCAGTTATACGCCCTACACATGGGTGAAGGTACGAATTTATTTGTCACGTTTAAATGTGTTTAACGGACTAATCACACAGCTCGCCAACCTTGGAGCGAAAATCGAGGAAGAAGATAAAGCGATCTTGCTATTGAACTCGTTGCCATCTTCGTACGATAATTTGGCAACAACCATCCTGCACGGTAAGACTACCATTGAGTTGACGGATGTCACATCGACTCTTATACTCAATGATAAGATGAGAAAGAAGCCTGAAAATCAAGGACAAACCCTCATCACAGAAGGTAGAGGTAGGAGTTACCAAAGGAGTTCAAGCAATTACGGTAGACCTGGAGCTCGTGGTAAGTCCAAGAACCGATCCAAGTTAAAAGCCAGAAATTGCTACAATTGCGATCAACCAGGTCACTTCAAAAGAGATTGCCCAAATCCAAGGAAGGGCAAAGGTGAAAGCAGTGGCCAGAAGAATGACGACAACACAACCGCCATGGTGCAAAATAATGATAATGTTGTCCTCTTTATAAATGAGGAAGAGGAATGCATGCACCTGTCAGGTCCCGAGTCGGAATGGGTGGTTGATACAGCAACATCTTACCATGCCACACCGGTAATAGATCTTTTTTGCAGATATGTAGCAGGTGATTTCGGCACGGTGAGAATGGGTAACACAAGTTACTCAAAGATTGCGGGGATTGGTGACATTTGTATCAAGACAAATGTCGGATGCACATTTGTTCTAAAGGATGTGCGGCATGTACCAGATTTGCGGATGAATTTGATCTCGGGAATTGCTTTAGACCGAGATGGGTACGAGAACTATTTTGCAAATCAAAAGTGGAGATCACCAAGGGATCATTGGTGATTGCAAAGGGGGTTGCTCATGGCACATTGTACAGGACAAATGCAGAAATATGCCAAGGTGAATTGAACGCGGCACAAGATGAGATTTCTGCAGATTTGTGGTACAAAAGAATGGGTCATATGAGCGAGAAGGGATTGCAGATTCTTGCCAAGAAATCACTCATTTCTTATGCCAAAGGTACAACGATAAAACCTTGTGACTACTGTTTATTTGGTAAGCAGCATAGAGTCTCATTTCAGACATCGTCTGAAAGAAAATTGAATATACTTGATTTAGTATATTTCGATGTTTGTGCTCCAATGGAAATTGAATCGATGGGCGGTAACAAATATTTTTTTACTTTTATTGATGATGTTTCACGAAAATTATGGGTTTATATTTTGAAAACCAAAGATCAGGTGTTTCAAGTTTTCCAGAAGTTTCATGCTCTAGTACAAAGGGAGACGGGTCGAAAGCTAAAGCGTCTCCGAAGTGATAATGGAGGTGAGTACACTTCAAGAGAATTTGAAGATTACTGTTCAAGTCACGGGATCAGACATGAAAAGACAGTTCCTGGAACCCCACAGCACAATGGCGTAGCCGAGAGGATGAACCGCACCATTGTTGAGAAAGTGAGAAGCATGCTCAGAATGGCTAAACTGCCTAAGTCATTCTGGGGTGAAGCAGTTCAGACAGCCTGTTACCTGATCAATAGGAGTCCATCAGTTCCGTTGGTGTTTGACATCCCAGAGAGAGTTTGGACCAACAAGGAGGTGTTCTACTCACATCTGAAGGTGTTCGGTTGTAGAGCTTTTGCACATGTATCAAAGGAGCAGAGAATAAAGCTGGATGATAAATTTGTTCCCTGCATATTCATTGGATATGGAGATGAAGAGTTCAGATACAAATTGTGGGATCCTGTAAAGAAGAAGGTCATCAGAAGCAGAGATGTAGTCTTCCGAGAAAGTGAAGTTGGAACTGCTGATGATATGTCAGAGAAGGCCAAGAATGGTATAATTCCTAACCTTGTTACTATTCCTTCTACTTCTAGCAATCCCACAAGTGCAGAAAGTAGGACCGACGAGGTTGCCGAGCAGGGGGAGAAACCTGGTGAGGTTATTGAGCAGGGGGAGCAATTTGATGAAAGTGTCGAGGAAGTGGAGCACCCCACTCAGGAAGAAGAACAACCTCAACCTCTGAGGAGATCAGAGAGGCCAAGGGTAGAGTCATGCAGGTACCCTTCCACAGAGTATGTCCTCATCAGTGATGAAGGAGAGCTAGAAAGTCTTAAGGAGGTGTTGTCCCATCCAAAAAAGAACCAGTGGATGAAAGCCATGCAAGAAGAGATGGAATCTCTACAGAAAAATGGCACGTACAAGCTGATTGAACTTCCAAAGGGTAAAAGACCACTCAAATGCAAATGGTTCTTTAAACTCAAGAAAGATGGAAATCGCAAGCTGGTCAGATACAAAGCTCGATTGGTGGTGAAAGGTTTCGAACAGAAGAAAGGTATTGATTTTGACGAAATTTTCTCACCTGTTGTCAAAATGACTTCTATTCGAACAATCTTGAGCTTAGCAACTAGCCTAGATCTTGAAGTGGAGCAGTTGGATGTGAAAACTGCATCTCTTCATGGAGATTTGGAAGAAGAGATTTATATGGAGCAGCCAGAAGGATTTGAAGTAGCTGGAATGAAACACATGGTGTGCAAATTGAACAAGAGTCTTTATGGGTTGAAGCAGGCACCAAGGCAGTGGTATATGAAGTTTGACTCATTCATGAAAACTCAAACATACATAAAGACCTATTCTGATCCATGTGTATACTTCAAACGATTTTCTGATAACAACTTTATTGTATTGTTGTTGTATGTGGATGACATGTTGATTGTAGGACAAGACAAGGAGCTGATTGCAAAGTTGAAGAAAGATTTGTCCAAGTCATTTGACATGAAGGACTTGGGCCCAGCATAACAAATTTTCGGGATGAAGATAGTTCGAGAGCGAACAAGCAGAAAGTTGTGGCTATCTCAGGAGAAGTACATTGAACGTGTACTGGAACGCTTCAACATGAAAAATGCTAAACCAGTCAGCACACCTCTTGCTGGTCATATGAAGTTGAGCAAGAAAATGTGTCCTACAACAGTGGAGGAGAAAGGGAACATGGCTAGAGTTCCTTATTCTTCAGCAGTTGGAAGCTTGATGTATGCAATGGTATGCACCATACCAGATATTGCTCATGCCGTTGGTGTTGTTAGCAGGTTCCTTGAAAATCCCGGAAAAGAACATTGGGAAGCAGTCAAGTGGATACTCAGGTACCTAAGAGGTACCGCAGGAGATTGCTTGTGTTTTGGAGGATATGATCCAATCTTGAAGGGCTACACGGATTCTGATATAGCAGGTGATCTTGATAATCGTAAATCTACTACTGGATACATGTTCACTTTTTCAGGGGGAGCCATATCCTGGCAGTCGAAGTTGCAGAAGTGTGTCGCACTCTCTACAACTAAAACAGAGTATATTGCCGCTACTGAAGCTGGCAAGGAGATGGTATGGCTAAAACGGTTTCTTCAAGAACTTGGATTGCACCAGAAGGAATATACAGTCTATTGTGACAGTCAAAGTGCAATAGACTTGAGAAAAAACACCATATATCATACAAGGACGAAGCATATCGACGTGAGAGATCACTGGATTCGAGAAAAGATAGAGGATGGATCTATACAGGTCAAGAAGATCCATACAAGTGAGAATCCTTCGGATATGCTGACCAAGGTGGTACCAAGAGACAAGTTCGAGCTATGCAACGAACTTGTCGGCATGCACTCAAACTAGCAAACCCAGTGTTACCTCCTTCCGGTGAATAGGTCTGGAGGGGAAGATTGTGGGGTCCAACCCATTGTTAAAACAAACAATAAAACAAGTGAAATAGGCATGTGCCTATAGATAGGTTAGCAGAGAGACTTGGAGCCAAAGGCTAAATTTGTGGAAGAGAATTAACAATTCTCCTGTAGCATTCTTGGAGGCTACGTATTTTCTCCTATAAAAGGAGAGCTCTTTCACTTCTTTCAACACACCAACAAAGAGAGAAAAAAAGAGTGAGGCATCACAGACAGGGTATAAGAAAATAGTTTGTGAGGAAAATAGAGAGTGTGGCGATATTGTAGTGAGGTGAAAATATCAAAAAAGGGTTATCTTTGAGTGTTGTAGTGGTCTTTGAAGTATTTTACTCGGGTCTACAAAGTGTAAAATTCCTTGCTATAGTGATATCAGTTGCTCCTCTCAGGGTCGTGATTTTTCCCCTTATTTAGAAGGGTTTTCCACGTAAAAATCTTGGTGTCGTCACTCTTTTATTCTGGTTGATTACCGTATCTCAGTGCTACGTTATTATTCCGCTTTTATTGCCGTGAATATTATTACTGTGGGAGATTTATTCCCTAACAACTAATACAATAACATGTTTTATTTCCACTCTTTTGGATTTGACAACATAGCATCTACTAGTGAAACTGAGGAAAAAAGAAGAAGCTAAACATTGATGGTAGTTTGTTTTGCGAGGTATATTGGTTTAAAACAGATTGTATAATCACACGATGACTGATATTCATTTTTGTTAGTGAAACTCACAATGAATCCTAACCAGCTTTTTCTATGGATCCAGTCTACTTCATGATCAAAAAGACTAGAGAACTAAATGGAGAAAGACCAAATCTTGAATAAAAAATAATCTGTTGGTGAGTTGTTAAGTCAGCAGAAGCAACAACCTTGAAACCATCCCGCGGAACAGAAGATGCTGGAGAAGGTTGCCAAGAAAGTTGATTTCCTTGCCAATCAGTTATAATTCCACCAGCACCTTCCACTATAGGAACTAACCTAAGAAGACCATAGGGCTCAACAGCAGAATCAACGATGACTTGCAACATACCAGCAGCCAATTCAGAGTAAGCAATGCAGTTGCCGTTAAAGAAAGTTTCTCCAACCTTGTACGCGAGCCTATTATAGGCATATTTGGCATCTTCATTGTAATCAGGATCATTAATATCAGTATATGCTTGTTCGAGGTGCTCACAAGCTCGTGTCCTCACAACAACCCCGTTCCTAGTAGTCTTGCCCCTCCTCCCAATGGTTTTGATCTGTGCAACAGGATTATTGATGCATCCAATGACGGATTTACCATTGTGAACTACAGCTATCGAAGTGCCAAAAGTAGGCAAGAGTCCATCCGTCACACCATTAACAGGATCCAAAACCCAAACAAACTCGGGAATTGTTGGTCCACTGCAATTGTTCCATCCAGTTTGTTTCCCATAAACAGTGTGGCTGGGTAAATTGTTTAGGATAAGTGAAATCATAGCCTTCTCTGCCTCAGCCGCGACGCTCGTCCATGATAGAACGTTAGCATTGGAGACATTGTAGACATTGCCCCGAGCCAAATAATGCTTCAGGATAATTTCTCCTGCAGCATCAACAGTCTTGCTGGCAATGTCAGCAAGACGATCGAGTTCAGTGTCATTAAGGAGCAAAGTTTCTTCCTTGTTGGACATTATTAACATGTTGCTTTGTTTATCTACCAGAGAATAGACATAAATATATTAGGCTAATTGATACACTAGAAGTAAAGACTAATATCAGATCAAAGTAGAACTAACTTGATTAAAAGGAAACAAACGTCCGTCAAATTAGGGCTTGAGGTGACGTGATCCGTAGTACAAAACAGAGAGAATTGGTAGAGTTCACAATACGTACGTACCAGTGCGGCAAAAAAGTATTGATTGGATCACCGGTGGTCGGAGGAATTGAAAATCGCTGGCAAAGAGAAAGGTATGTGTATATTTGTAGCTGGCGCTTTTATGTATATATTGCGAGAGGAGTAGTCGACGAAATCTTCAGAGGTACCAAAGCGAAATGAAGGGAGAGAGAGTAGGGGAAGTACCGTGAGAAAATAAGGGGAGAAATTATTATGTAAAGGCGAAAATATGCAACCTTTTGGACAACTATTGAAATATGTATTTTTTTTATCCTTAATATTAATTATTTTTTGAAAATAGAGATAACATATAAATAAAATAAATATTCAGTAGAAAGGAATTATATATTAAGACATAAATAAAGGTAAAATAGTCCAATCCTCTTTCTAATTAATGTTTCTTAAAAGAGAAATATGATAGATAATTTGAGACGAAGAGAGTATTAATCTGTTTTTGAATTCCAAAACTATTTTTGACTTATTTCATGCATCGGAATTGGAAATTCTTATTGTCTTCACGATAGAAATCATTACTTGTGACTCCTAGATTTTTTTCAAAGAAAATAATCGTGATGTCCAATTCAATCTAGGCGAGGATACCCGTTGCTCCATTCGTTCTAATTTATATGACAGTTTTTTTATTTTACTAAGTTCAAAAAAATAATATATTTTATATTTAGCAATAATTTAACTTTAAAATTTTCTTACTACCCTTAATAAAATAATTATTTGCCACATAAATTTATATGGTTGCTTTAGACCATAACTTTTTAAAAAATAATTTTCTCTTAAATTCCGTACCGAATTAAATACCTTCGTATCAATTAAGACGGAAGGAGTATTAGATTATGTAATGGATAACTCTGCCAACACTTGGACATATTTCTAAATCATCATTCATTTGCTCTTTTTTTTTTTTTTGGTTTCTCGCCCGGTGTCCGGTACCCGCATTGAAGCCGACTATATTCGGATTCACGCCGCGTAGGGCCCCTTTCGGGGGGAAGCGCTCCCTACCAAGGATTTTCCATACCCAAGACTCGAACCCGAGACCTCTGATTAAGGGAAGAACAGTCTCATCCATTGCACCACATCCTTTGGTGGTATTCATTTGCTCTTCACTAGTTCTAGGAAATTATATTTGTAAAGATTTATTAATGAAATCATTTTTTCTTTTTATGTTTGTCTTGTAATTGCAGTTTAATTTTCCATACTTAAAATTTATTTGCAACTTATTATTTAAACAATTTAAAATTTAACTTTATGTAGAAAGTCCTTTACAACTACGCTATATCAATTTTTATCCTTTTTTTTTCAAACAGGAAAGAGAAACAACTTAATTTGGAATTAATGACCTAGTTATTCTTTGGCAAGGCATTTTTAGGAGTAACCATAAAATGCGGTGTAGTATATGGGGCTGCTCTTTTTTTAACCAGAGGTCTCGGATTCTAGCTCTGATTATGGAAAAATATTTGATAGAGAGCGGTCCCCCGAATGAGGCGGGTGTCAATGGTTCGGTTCGGCCGGTTATTTTATAAAATATATACCGTACCAAATTTTCAGTTATTCTATTATGTATAGCCAAATTAGACTTTTCGAAACCGTCCCAATCATGCCGGTTTCTCTTCGGTATCGGTGCGATTTAATTTTCGGTATTTTTTTTAAATATCATGTGAAAGTTACTAGTAGAAGTAAAATGCAATAACATACGTACTTTTATATGACTTAGCAAATCTCTCTCTATATATGTTTACTGTTTAAATGGTGATGAATTAAGAAAACATGAAAGATGGATATAGTATAGATCCATCAACTGTTCTACAACAGCGTAAAAGAAACTAAGCAAAGACAAAGAAAATATAAATCACACGAGTGAAAAGATATTAATCAAGTTGTGGCTCAAGCATAAAGTCTATGAAAGATTAAATATTCAAAAAAATAAATATAAATCATACGAAAAGAAACATATTCAATACATTATAGTTTGCTATTCATAATCGCTATAGTACTTTGTGTCTTGCTAAAAATATGCTGGATTCAAAATAGGTTTGAGAATTAGGATTATGAGTTTAATTATTTGTTGGCTTGTAACCGTTTTCATAATTCCAAGGCCCAAGAAAAATTTTAGTGCTTTATTATTTTTAACTTAATATACAAATATATTTTTCACATGTAAATTTACTAGGTACGGTTCAATATTTTTTCGGTTTATTTTCATAAAATAAAAAACTAACTTAATTATCAGTACGATTATAGATTTATATAGAACCTACGATTTTATTAAAAGAAACATAAAAATCAGTTCGATACGGTCCGTTTCGATTTGTTTAATAGATTTTTAAATATTCATTGACACCCCTATAAGGCCCTACTCGGAGCAAATCAGAATATAAAAAAAGAGAGGCATTTTTAGGAGTATCTTCTATTTTTGTAGAAAAGAGGAAAGCGGGTTCTTGTGTTCTTATTTTCTTTTTTGTTCCCTTTTCGCTGCAATTTCCTTAATCCTTTTTGGGCACGTTGAGACGGTTTACAACTCCTACTTTCCAAAAAGACAGGCAAAGGGAGACGACAAAAAAGACCATGAACTCAACACACAAATACATTATAAAATAAAAATTCAAAAACCCTTTGAACTTTGAAGAAAAAACCCAGTACATAGATCCCCTTTTCCATTTCTCTTTGTAAAACAGAAAGAAAGAAAGATTCTATTTTTATCATGAAAATCACTGTTTTACGATTAGGGGTTGTTTTATTTTTGATTTTTATGTTATGTGATTGTTTTATTGGAGCTTCATGTAAATCTGAAGAAGCATATGTGACCCTTTTATATGGAGATGAATTCTTGCTTGGGGTTAGGGTTCTTGGAAAGTCAATTAGGGATACTGGATCCACTAAAGATATGGTTGTTTTGGTCTCTGATGGTGTTTCTCAATATGCTAAGGAGCTCCTCTTGGTATGTATATCATGTACTTTGTTTGAATTCACCTCCTTTTTTTTTACCCTTTTATGTGCTTGCTTATTGAGAAAATAACTCAGTATTTCACTAATACTACAACAAACAACTAGGATTTAAGTTGTATATACTGACACAGCTAAGTGTAAATTTTAACTGTGATAGCACCTTAGTTACCGTTTTTACCTGATTACTAATTAATGTTTATCAAGAGATTTAACTGATTGTGTAGACAGTTTTTACATTGTCATTGTATATTACTTAAATTCCAGCAGCATATACCCCTTGTTCCCTGACATTGTTGGAGTCGACTATATGAATGATCTCAATCTGCTTCATTTGGAGCCGTTTCGGATGCTAAATTATGAGTATAACTCAATGTAGAATTTGAATTTACATCATTTGGGTAGTCTTTTTAAAGCTTGTTATTCACTAGTACTACAATAACAAGGATTTAAGTTATATATACTGACACAACAAAGAGTTAATTTTAACTGTAGTAGCATGTTAGTTACCATTTTTACCTGATTATAATATTTATCAAGAGATTTAACTGATTGTGTATATATTTTTTACAATGTCAATGTATAGAACTTAAGTTCCAGCAATGATGATGCTCAATCCCAAACTAGCTGGAGTGGAGTATGTGAATGATCTCAATCTGCTTCATTTGGAGCCGTTTCGGACACTCAAATTATAAGAATAACTCAATGCAGAACTAAAGTTACTTCCTTTGGGTAGTTTTTTGAAAGCTTGAGCTGGGAAATGTCAACTTAGTTGTTATTGTTCTATGGCCAACAAAATCCAATTTTCATGTGCTTGCTTATTAAGAATAACTAAGTTTCCTCTCTAAGAGGAGGCTCAATGGTTGAGCCATAAGAGAAAGCTTGCTGTTTCTGGGTTCTAATCCCCTGTACAATACTTCACCGGCCCATCTACCTAGCTTTGGGGTGCGAGTTTACCCGTCACTTGCATTTTTGGGCTGTACAGGATTGCCTTGTGGATTAGTGAAGGTGTACGCATGCTGACTCGAAAGCATAAATTATTGGAAAAAGAAACTCAATATAGAAAAGAAATTCACATCCTCATGGGTATTTCCTAGAAGTGTGAATTGCTGAATATAAAGTGATTTGCTTTATTGGTGATGTAGAGCCAATAAAAGAGTGAATACTAAAATCATTCTCAAAAATCTAAATCGTGTGCTGGCTCAATCATTAGAAGTAGTAAATTGAGTCTATCTTGAAGATATATTCTAATGTGACATACAAATTCAATTACTATTTTTTCTGTTTTGCAGCTAAATTACTTTCCAGTCAGTAAAAGCAAATTGTTAAAAATGGTGCCTATGAATTGTGATTTAGTTAGCCTGGATGAAGTCCTATAACAGTCTTATTGTAGCTGTTATTCTTTATTGAGCTTGCATTAACAGGTCCTGATCATAGTTATTTTAGTTCTTTAGCATTTAAGTATAAATGTAATCGTCAATTTTTTTTTTTTTTGCTAAGCTATTTCTAGGTGGTACTTAACTTTCCTATTAAAACGGTTGTTTTCTTTCTTGCAGGCAGATGGTTGGATTGTGGAGAAAATTAGTTTACTGGCAAACCCAAACCAAGTGAGGCCGAAGAGGTTTTGGGGCGTCTACACAAAGCTAAAAGTATTCAACATGACCAGTTACAAGAAAGGTAATTCGATGCATCAAAACTTCAACCTTTACTTCTGATGTCATTTCGTCAACCTGTTTAACTGATATAGCTGCAAGTATATCGAGTATAACCTAGTATGCATGTAATTGTACTAAGAGTAAAAAACTTAGGTGAATATATATTTGATTCTAAAGAGAAAGGGAAACAGGTTGCGCTTTCATAAATCCTTATTTTAGATGAGAGTCGGCTTGAGCAATTAAATCCACCAAGTTAAGGCTTTAGGCTTGGTACAACTAGGTCATCTCTTTTATACAAGTTAAAGGGAAAAAGGGGCGATGGGTGTGGGGAAGGTAGGGAGGTCTAGCTTGTTTCATTACTTGAATATATATATATATATATATATATATATATATATATATATATATATATATATGTGTGTGTGTGTGTGTGTGTGTGTGTGTGTGTGTGTGTGTGTGTGTGCGTGCGTGCGTGTGTGTTATGTCATGCAAAATGCATATGGCTTTCTGAATTGTAGGCCGTAATCTTGCTATTTCTCCCTTGTTTTGCCAGTGGTGTATCTTGACGCCGATACCATTGTTGTTAAAAGCATTGACGATCTGTTTAAATGCGGGAAGTTCTGTGCAAATCTAAAACATTCTGAGAGATTGAATTCTGGAGTCATGGTGATTGAGCCATCAGAAAAGGTTTTTAATGATATGATGAGCAAGGTGACCACTTTGCCTTCTTACACCGGAGGTATGGTTTAGCTATGTACTGTTTCGGTTTTAAGGTTGTATGTTGTCTTTGCATCTTTGTATGGAAAGATTTTGATTATCTTTTATCATCTAAAAATTTCTGCGAGATACTTTTTATAATTTGTTACACAGAATTTTTCTTTGGTTTTTTGTTTTGACATTGAATGTTGATTCTCTTGGTGCATTCTGTTGCTAACAGGTGATCAAGGTTTTCTCAACTCCTACTATGTTGGGTTTGCTAATGCTCATGTTTACGAGCCAAATTTGCCTTCAGATGTCTTAAATTCTAGAAAGGTTCCTGAAATGGAGAGACTTTCTACTCTTTACAATGCAGATGTTGGCCTCTACATGCTTGCTAACAAGGTATGTTTTAGGTTCAAGAGACTGCTTTTCTTTGAGTATGCTTTTAGTTGGGTGGGTGTGGGATTTTTAGGCCTTAGCTTTTGATCAACATCTGGTCAAAATACAATTGTTAGAAACTCTTGGGGGAAGGATTAATTTGTTAGATCTAGAAAAAAGAAGAAAAGGTTGACATTCATGGAATTGGAATATGCCGCAGTAGTATTGCAATGTTGCAAACCTTAGCGGGAAACTTCAGTTTTCCAATTTATATTATTCAGTGGGCTTTGTTGTATCTTTTTCTTTTTAATAATGGTGGTGTTCGGGCCAGCATGCACGTACCTCGACTATTCCACTAGATACGTGCTACCTCCCACCATTACATGTACCACGTATTGTTATGATATGTGGGCTTTGTCAGTGGCGCATCCAGGATTTAAAGTTTATGGGTTCCTACAACGTCAAGTTGACATACAATAATACATTTATAGATATTTAGTAGATTTCTTAATATATATACATAGTCTGGGCAAAAGCTACTGGGTTCATGTGAAGTGTGAACTCATCTGTGACACTATAGATCCGCCCTCGGGCTTTGTTGTCTTCTGCAGGCAATTTATCTTGAAGCAGCTATCTTATGGATGTTCAAGTCCAATTTGTGTCAAGCTATTCAAAGATGATTATGGGGTTATGTACAATCTGATTGATTCATATCACCATATTTTATGTGTAGAATAATCTTTCCATGGAAAGAGAAATTTTGGAGAAAGCTACAGCCATTTAGGAAAAAGTGCTTCTAAATGTGCATTGTAGTATTAATAGAAGGTAATCAATGAATATATCTTGGATGGCCAAAGACAAAGGAGGAAAAGACTAATGGTAAGTACCCTCCACGTTCAACCATAAAGTTGGGGATTCGAGTTCCCAGTGGAGCAAAGTGGAAAACGATCATTTTTTGACTCCTGGTTTCTTTAAGGGGGAGTGGACTCCTTGGTTTTTTCTTCCCGCGGATTGGGGAGGGGGGTTACCATGTCCCAAAGAAAAAAAAAAATGTCTTGGATAGCAGAAAGCTTTTTCCTGCTGAAATAAAATGAGAAGGTTTTATATCTTAGATGAACTATAGTCAATTTTTGTTTGCAGTAGGTTTTCTGGAAGAAACTTATTTTACTGCAAATGCTTGAAACTTTTAAGCAACAGAATTACAGAAGTGCATTAATGTTGCCGTCTTCCTTCTTCTGACCTTTATTTTCCCTAATTAACCTATCTGCAGTGGATGGTGGATGAAAAGGAACTCCGAGTTATTCATTACACACTTGGCCCGCTTAAACCGTGGGATTGGTGGACTTCTTGGCTGTTAAAACCTGTTGATGTGTGGCAGGTATTCTTCTTCTTCTTCGCACTTCCCCAGCTGTTGCAAATGTACTTTGCGTTCTCCAAATATGGTTGTCTTTTTCCTGCATTTGCTGTATATTACTTTGATGGTTCGAGAAGGTTTTTCCTGAAGCAGATTGTGTGACTTTCTTATGTTCGCCCGTGCTGCAGAATGTGAGGGTACAACTTCAAGAATCTCTACCTGGAACTGGTGGGGGCAAAAATTCCAGAGATGAACTTCTTGTCAAATTTCTTTATTTGCTTCCGTTAGTTCTGATAGCATTTTCTTACTATCGGTCTTTCCTACAGGTTAGTGTTGTCAAAAATAGTTTTTACTTAAACACTAGTCAATTGTTTGAATATAATTCTAAAAGATTGCTTCTGCAGACACAATCACTATGGCTTCATATCCGACAACTGTACTACAAGGTCAGAGGAGGTGTCCTAGCTTACGCCTCTGTTCCGCCAGCTTCCATCAGCTCCAACCAGCCGGTACCTAACCTCTTCTTCTTCCCGTCAGTTGTTGAGTCGTCAACATCCTAATTAAGTTCTGCTCCTTACTTTTCACTAGTCTCTATGGGATTGGAAAATATAAATTGCTATCCTACAATGCAGGGTGGCCTTAAATTATTACTTTCATAGTTGACATCTTTTGGCTGCACAATTGTTGACCAGATTCTACCATAATATTTTTACTCACTTTTTGATAAGCTTATGTTGCTTTTCTCACTTAAAATGATAAACAGTCCCAAATGGTATGCAGGTGAAGGTGCCTGCTTTTCTGGGTGCGATATCTGTCTGTTGCTGTTTTGCTGCTGCGCTGGTGTCCCTTGGCCTTCCACTTCTAATCATTCCACGCCAAGTAATGCCATGGACCGGTCTCCTCTTAATGTATGAGTGGACATTTACACTTTTCTTCCTCTTGTTTGGAAGTTATTTGCACTTAGTGTATCAGTGGGGAAGGGTTGCGGCAAATCAATCTGGACTTCCTGTATCTTTGGATTATGAACCTGGAAAAGGTTGGTTCACTTAACGAGATCATTGAATTTTATTTTACCAGCTTTATCGGTGCATTGCCTCATTGTTGTGGCTTTTCCAATACCAACCAGGGTGGCTGTTCAGTAAGTCCTACCCCTAATAGAAAGGATAAATTGCTTGCACTTTGTTGCTTTGTAGGTCATCAGCGGCAGCAATCATGTTGTGACATTGCGGCGTGGTACTATGGGTTAGGAATGGCATTTCTTGCCATTGCGGCCCCTGCGTTGCCTGGCATTTTTGGAGTCACTTCTTTGTTTTTAAGGTACTTTCAACAGGATTTCTGCATTTCAGTCAATTTTGTGTCATTTGGTTGTTGTCTAATAATAATTGTATACATTCAGGCTGCATTTGATGGCACTTGGTGTTTACTTGCCTTGTGGTTTTGGTTTCAATAAAAAGCTGAATCTTTTAATTATGCGTAAGTGTGAAGTTATAAGCTTGATATGAATTTAGAACATGCAATGTGCTGAAGTTTATTGCGACTTGATAATTTTAATGGACATCTAATCACATCTTTAACTAGAAGGAAAAAATACATTGAGATGATTCTTATGAGGAAGTCCCTTGGTTTAGAAGACACTAAGGGTCGTTTGGTTCAGTTATGGGATATCCTATGGGATTTATAATTCTGGGATATCCGATGAGATTATCTATCCCACCTCTCCTATCTGGGATAAGCTAATACGACCATTTTGGTATAATATTTGTACCGGTATTAGCTAATACCCAACATGGGATAACTATGATCCCTAATTTAGACTGGGATTAATATTCTTACCCCGGTAACCAAAAAGTAAATTAAGGCTTTTAGGGTGAATCAGAATTTCAAATTGGTCGTTGTAAAGGCCAATAAGCCTAAAAGATGCTTTAGCAATCATTCATGTTAGACTACATAGTCTAATAATGTCGAAGCTTCAACAACATTGCTCGGGTGTTATGTAAGCCATCTTTTATCACCATGTAGCATTGTGTTTTTTGGTCTATTCTTAAATTCCTTGATTTATTCTCCATTAGCTGTTTAAACTACAGTCAAACATATCTATAACAGTCTCATGTGTTCCGATACTTTTTGGCTGCTATAGTGAAGTGCTGTTATAGAGTGTAAAAATCAGTTCTAGAAAATCGATTTTTATAGTGCATGGCTGTTATATAAAGATGTTGTTATAGAGAGATCTGTCTGGTGTTTTAACTTTTCGGTGCATGTTTTCTCTGTAGTTTCATCTCTCAAGGTAGATTTTCTTGTTAATGCAGTTTGCTTCTCTAGGAGTCCAATTTCCTGCGCTCTCTTTTGTTTTCTTTTCTGCTTTTACCGAGACCTCTTCTTGGTATTAGGCACTAGAAAATCTTTAACGCCGTGGATAGTCAAATAATACCTGTATATGCTTTTTTACGCAGGTTAGGTTTGATGGTGGTCGGTGGTCTTATTTTGGCATCCTTCATGACATATGCTTCCGAGCATCTATCGATTAGATCATTCGTTAGAGGCTATGAAGAAAAGAACACACCAAAGAATAGGAGTGTATGTTTCTTATGCTGATCATTTCAATTTTTTAGTTTCAGCTAACTACAGGCAACCATCTTCTTCATCTCATTTGTAACTTGTTTTGACATATTCTTCCCAGTGAGATCATATGTAGAAAAATATGCTGGGAATTTTTGGCTTCTAATATACTTCAGGTGTATTTCATTGTAAGGTTAAAGCTCAATGCTGTCTGTATATGCTTCTTAAATTTTGATTGATTACAATATACTATCTTGAATGGGATCCTTGGCGTAACTGGTAAAGTTGCTGCCATGTGAACAGGAGGTCACGGGTTCAAGCCGTGGACATAACGTCTTGCAGAAATGCAGGGTAAGGCTGCGTACAATAGATTCTTGTAGTCCGGCCCTTCCCCGAACCCCGCACATGGCGGGAGCTTAGTGCACTGGGCTGCCCTTTTAGATTACAATATACTATCTTATGCATTATTGATGCTAATTTAAAGAGAATAGGGACTCTCTCATGCATTATTGCTAGTTTACTTTCCCAGAAAATAAAATTTAATAATATTCTTGTGAATACTATCTGGTACAGTGGGATATAAGAGGTGTGACATTGATGTGGATTAGGAATATTCATCAATTTTCAAATGTTGCAGCCTGAGTATGGATTTACTAACTGCCTACCTAAGAATCATTTGGTTCACATACTAATTGTTATGTAGGAATTATTTACTTTAAGGGTATTTTTTATTCATCCAATAGTTTAATCTTTTCATTGCTAATAAATGTATTTTTTATTTCACATTATTTCTCGCATATTATATATAGTACTACTTAATATGGGTGTTATTTACTTTTGTCAACCAAACATTGCGGTACTAAACATCAGTTACGTAGAGATTATTTTTTCTTATATGGAGAAGTAAATACTACCATTTTATGTCAGATTTTAGGCTATGATTAATTATATATTATTCATTCTATCAGACAACACCAAAGAGGCATAACACCTGCCTGGCTTTCACTTGATGTGTTTTTCATTGTGGCGTGCACAAGTTATTTACAACAACGTGGAACTGTCCCGTTTGTCCATGAATTTCTTTTTTTCAAAAATATGTTTGTCCATGAAATTTTGTAAGTTTTTGGAAGTTTTTAGAAAATGAGTTTTTTAAAAACCAAAAAGTGATTTTGACCACTTTTTCAAAATTTTCAGGAAAAACTTTTTTGGCCACTCACAAAACTGCAATATTTTTTCAAGTGAAATGCATGTCCAAACATAATTTCAAATTTCAAGTATCATTTTTCAACTTAACTCCAAATATTATTATTTTTTTTTCAAAAATTTAATTTTTATGTCCAAACGCCTACTAAGTGCATAATTATACGAATAGCTGATTGAATTTACTGTTTACTTTTTCTAGTTAATACATGTAGATTATACACGATCATATATAAATGAAGGGGATTCTTGGAGTAATAGTAAAGTTGTCTCCGTGTGATTTATAGGTTACGAGTTCGAACCGTAAAATCAGGTAATGAGAAAATATGTTCGGTTGAGTTTAGTGGATAAGAAAAGCTTATTAAACAAGTGAACCTACCACTAGTTGATATATTCCATCAATCACTTTTAAAAAGGACAACAAAGACAGATAAAACTGCCTCTTTTGTCTTTTGCATCAAGAGAGTGAAGTCTTGCTTTCTTACTCTTATAGAAGAAGCTGAGTCACAAGCAACATAGGAATGGATCCATATAATTGAGGCTTAGAAATGTATCATATTCCATTATATGTCACCTTCAATTTCTTTTTCTTCTTGTACTTATGTCTTTCTTTTGTCCCTTATAATCGGTTTGGCAAATTAAAGAACCATTATCTCTTGGATTAACAATGTAAATAATCAAAAAAGTCTAATCAACACAACTACACAAGAATTTAAAACTCCAAATAGGGGATTCCCTGATTTGTGGTAAAAGGACAGTCCGGTGCACTAAGCTCCCGTTTTGCATGAGGTTCAGGGAAGGTTCGGACCATAAGGGTCTATTGTACGCAGCCTTACCCTGCATTTCTGTAAGAGGTTGTTTCCACGGTTCGAACCCGTAACCTACAGGTCACATGGCAACAACTTTATCAACTACACCAGGATTATCCTGATATGTTGTAATACCTTTATATCTCAATCATTTGACCTACTTGATATTATAATTTGCTTTTCACTATGCGTGGTTATCTAAAGTAAAAGTAAACAATAGAGATTTTTGAAGCTTTACTTGGAAAAGAAGAATTTAATTAACTTGTATAAACTGTTTGTGCCACAAATTTTACTTACAAGTGTAATTTAATAAATTACTATAACAAGTTGTCTAACTTATTTTTGAAGTATTTAATTTCGTTTTATCTTTTAGATGGAATGATAGTAATTACTTTTTGAAAGCACAATTCTAATAGGCTTTATGCGAATTGACAATCTTAGTTTAATTTTGTGTCACTCTGAATTTGGTTAAGTGTATATTCGAGAACGTAGAAACACCTATATCTATATGTTTGAATACATTGAATCATTAACAGTTGAATAAAGTATATTCCAATCTCATATTTTAAGGTCCTTTTCACTTGTTGCAAAAGGAAGCATCTACAATCACACATTTAATTTGATGATGAAACACTATCATTAAAGGCAGGGGCGGATCCAGCCCTTTGGTACTAAATTTATGTGAACCCAATATTTTCGACGCGTAATACAAATTTATGTACAAAAATTCTTTAAATTGCAACAAATAGTAAATATGAATTCGCAATTTTAAAAATATAATGAGTTTAATGCTAAAAACCTTAAAAGTTGAACCGTAAAATTTTAAATTCTGATTTTGCCTTTGATTAAAGGTATTGACGTCTTTAATGAGAGATCTTGAATTCAAGTTTTGAAAATAGAATTGACTATAATAAGAAGTGCTTTACCCCAAAGTATGATTTTCCGGCGCAAATTTAAATTAATCGAACATAAAAAAGAAGACAAAAAAAAAAAAAAAGATGATAAGACACTTGATAATGGCACCAAGGAATAACCGCTATTTGTGCATGTGCATAAGAAGACAAAGCTTGATTAGATGTAATCAATTATAAAATGAAATTATATGCCGAAATGGATAAGAAACCATAGTATAAACATTTCTGATTAATTTATGGTTACTAGTAATACATCTCTTTCAAGAGTCTCGTTCACTTCCTTCCAAAAAAGCAGATCAGTACATAAAGTATCTCGTGGTATTCATATAGGGTCCGGAAGAAGGTCGTACTCTTAGAGATATAACGTAGATAACCTATCCTAATATAAATATTAGTGGTTGTTTCTACGTTTCAAATTCGTTACTTATAAGTGATACGATAACTTTATCGTTGATCCAAGACCAGTGTACTTACTTCCTTCTCACTTGACAAAAACACTCGTGATGGCCATGTGTCTCTACTTTTTTATATGGACGGCTTGTAGGGCTTCAAAAAGCATATTATATGAATATTCTGAGGTTATACTTGATAAGATACTCTACTCTCACGGATTCCTTGGATCTCTTCTATTGATGGGCAATCAAGAACCTTTTTTTTTAAATATAATATAATATAATATACTTATTGCATTTAAGAGTATGTTCTAACGGCCAATGAAGTAGGTAAAAATTACGAGGATTCAGATTATTAGGTGATTTTTTCTAATATATCCAAGTCTTGGTGAATAGAGTTACTTAGCACCTGTTGTTGGTAGGAGATGACAGGTATCTTGTGGAATAAACTGAGGTGCGCGCAAACTGACTCAGACACCACGATTATTAAAATGTAAAATCATATACATATTTTTTTAAGTAAGCTAAAGGGAATAAAACCTAGAAAATGAGTTGTGTAGTATGGAGTGTGAAAGTTGAGTCAACTTACATAATTGGCATTTGGTGGCATGTGGCACCATATTACTAAAATAGCAAATGGTAGAAATTTATGAAGATTATATGGCGAATACTATGGGCTATATTGAAAATCTGTGGTCTTGGAATTGCTAATTGAAATAAATAATGGCCTTAAATGAAAATAGGTCACCTTTTTTTTCTTCTTTTTTTTTTCTTTCAAAATTCTGGTTATTTTCCTCAAGATTTCATGACTATATATTCATTCTTCCCACATTTTACACATTTGTTGGGGAAGTGGGAGGTGTTCATTTTCTTAAGGAGCAGAATATACCAACTTTATCGTTTGGTTACTTGTTTGAAATGAGACTTGATACTAGTGGTTGATCACGCCCAACTATGCCTTATAAAAAGGACTCTGCGGACGTTGCAAATATAACCCGAGTATTATGCCCAGGGTCGAATCCACAGAGAGTTAACCTATCAACCACTATCTTCAGACCCACTAATTCTTCAGAACCAGCTTCCCAAATATTCAAATCTCAGTTGAATGTTCTTTAACAACTATGCTTGCAAGTAACTAAATAGCTGTAAACTAAACTAATAAGGTTGTAAACAATTATGATAAAAAGCTAAGGCAATAATTTCCCCTATTGATGGAATCCCTTCTGTTTATGCTCATACAAATTTACCAACACATCTCTATCAATCATGAACGTTAATCTTACCGTAAATCTCTCCCGAGTAATCACAGTAATTTACTATTGCACTCTCCCGAGATACACTAGCTTACTTTATTTAGCACGATTCACTTTAGATTACACCCAAGGCTTCGTTATCCCTAATCCCGCCTTTAAACCCGCAATTATAGATTCCTCTAATAATCTAGGAGTGGTGTTGTTCAACAATACCCTAAATATGCACTCTTTTCTAAGTTATGCACACTAAATAGGCACAGCTAATTGAGGATCCTGTCAATTAACTACAACAAATACGAAGTTGAACAAATAGAGATTAAACTAGCAATTTGTATTCACATAAACAAGAAGTTCATCACCCAATAAGTTCCATCAAAACCTTAGACAAGGAATTTAGCTACTCATGGCTATGGGAAAATAAACTAAGATAGAATTCATCATAAAAATCAAAAGTAAAGAAGAAAGATGTTTGGAGTATTCTCTCACAATGGTTTTCCTTGCTAAGAAACCCTAAAAATTAATACTTCCTCTCTTGGGCGAAGTCTAATGTTTTAAATAGGGTTTAGGTCTAAAAATCCCGTATTTGACACTTTGACCCCTGAACTTTTCTGCGCCTGCCGCGGTTCTGCCGCGGTCGCGGTAGAACCGCGGCCAATCACCCTCTCTGAATCTCTAAAGTTATGAAGCTGCCTTCCACCGCGGTTCTGCCGCGATCGCGGTAGAACCGCGGCCAAATCATTTTTCTGAATCCTAAGGGCTGGCAGGGCGTAGCTTCATTGGGAATTTACACATTTGGCCTCTTTTCTCCAATTTTGACTCCAAAACTGCTCCTTAGCCTTCCTTATACATATATCACCTGCAAATCATGAAAAGCACTAATAAGAGCATTTTGTTATCACTTTTAGCATTAAAACTACACAAGAAGGTGATTATTTAAGGTGTGATTATAGTCAAATTCACCTATTATCAGAGGCACCTGTGCTCCTCCTCTTCACATGCTCGGACCATCTCAGTCTCACTTCGCGCATCTTGTCTACCACGAATAATACTCCTACTTTGCCCTGTATGTTTCGTTTCTAATCTCATCTCTCCTAGTATGCCCACATACCTAAAGCATTCTCATTTTCGCTACGTTTATCTTCTGAACGTGTGAGTTCTTGACTGACCAATATTCTGCCCATACAACATAGTTTTGGTCTAACCCCCACTTTATAGAACTTATCTTCTTGGTGGCAAATTTTTATCACACATGACACGAAATGCGAGCCTCTATTTCATCCATTCTGTTCCAATACGATGTGCGATATCATTGTCTATCTCCTCATTTCTTGATTTATTGACCTATGATACTGAAAGTTTTCTCTCTTCGATCGGGATGACTTGTGTATCACTTCTCACTTCATGTGATAGCGTCACTGAATTTGCACTCTGTATGTTATATTTTAGTCCCGCTCAACTTAAAACCTTTAATCTTTAGGATTTGTCTCCAAACTTTTATTTTATCATTAAGCCCGCTGCGTCTGGTCAATCAATACAATATTATCTAGACTTCTAGCATGACACGGAAGTCCCGTGAGCTGCACGTGACCACAACGTGAACGGGTGCATGACGTTCGTGATTGGCATTTGGTTCTATTTTTACCCACTTCTCACTTTTAAATTTTAGGGAAACATGAATAGAATGCTTTTTTAACGTGTTCGGCGTGTGGTTTTCACGTATCCAAGTCCAAAACACGTGGCATAACTTCCGTTTTACTTTTGGAAAATGCTGATTAAAACTAACAACGGAATCGTATCGGCTCCTTTTCGTTAAAATAGCACGGTATAGCCAGTTTTCGGACTGATCATTCAAAAATAGCCAGCGTTTACTAAGTCAATGAAAAATAGCCACTATTTTCCTGCAGCAGAGACCGGTCCAGCATAATATACTGGAGTTCGGTGCACCTGTGTATGAACTCCAGCATATTATGCTGGACCGGTATACTTTGCTGGCTCCAATATAATATACTGGAGACTGGAGCACCAGTGCTCCAAACTCCAGTATATTATGCTGGAGCGGTATACTTGCTGGAACTCCAGTATATTATGCTGGAGTTCTAGTGTACTTATGCTGGAAGTCCATCATATTATGCTGGAGTTCCAGCATACTTTTCTTATAACTCCAGTATAATATACTGGAGTTCAAGAATACTTATGCTGGAACTCCAGCATAATATACTGGCGTATTTTTCAGGTTTTGAACAGTGTTTTCGCTTAGATTTTTCTTTGCATGAAAAGTGGCTAAATTTTGATTACTTTTGAAACTGGGCTGTTTTTGAACGACCAGTTGTAAATCTGGCTATTTTTGAATTTCACCCCTCCTTTTCCTGTCTATCATTTTGGGCCGTCCAATCCAACGAATTGGATTGTCGATTTGGTTTCAGGTCCAACTTGTACGGAAACTCAGTGTCATTTTCCCAAATAAATTCGATCTTTCCTTTTTACCAATTATTGCATCTGTTCCGGTTTATGTGAACCTATTTCCTTTTTGATTCGTTCCAAATAGAATGACTTCCTTCTAAATTTGATAACAATTTAGCTTAAACTCACAATTCTACCCTTAATGAGAAGATTTTATAACCACACAAATACTCTGGGCCCCTTTTTCACTTGTTTAGGACCACAAATTCCAAAAGTCTTCATTTTTCTTAAACTTTGTGCCCATTCAAACAGGTTCACATAAATTGGATTGGAGGGAGTACTTGTATCTTTTCAATTCATTCAAGTTCTCACTACCAGTTACTCTTGAGGTTACATATACTTGCAGGTCCAAGTTGTGCTGAGGTTTTGAGAATTTGTGCTAAAATTTTACTAAGTATCTGTGTTGAGCACCGAAGTACCTATGTGTAGCACGGGTTGGTACTAGGTAGGGGTGGCAATTTGAACCCATCAAACTCGCCCAACTCGCCTAGAGATTAATCGGTTGGGTTACAAACATTTCAGCTCATGGGTCTATTTGGGCTCAGCCTAAGTCAAACCATCATTTTTAGCCCATTTCGACCTATGAAATAACCCAAATACAACCCATGAAGCTTACCCAAAATAAAGGGATTTCAACCCAACTTATATAGAAATTTACTTGGTTGCCCCATCATTAGTTTTTGTATCTATGTTTAAGAACAAGAATTAAGGTATTTAAGTTTTAATGTAAATATGAATAATTTTGTTATTGAATTGGGGTGAAATTTACTTATTTAGAAATACATAAAAGATATTTTTCAACTTACAAATTTTAAATACTACTTTGTTATTTAAGAAAATATATTTTGATTCTCAAAATACTAATAGTATTTATTTACCTTTTATACATAGACGTATAAAAATCAAAAGGATTTGTTTATGCAAGATGAACATGGTTCTAAAACATGGGTCAAGTTGAGCGGGTTGTGCTATGACCTATTATTTAGCCCATCTTGACCCAGCCCATCTTAGCCCAAGTATACTTTGGGTTGGGTTGAACAATGACTCATTTATTGACCTAACACATCTTGACCCGCCCAAATTCAGACCAGCCCCCCTATTTGCCACCCCTAATTTCAAGTACTTTGTGGAGCACTATATGTTGTGTACCTGTGTTGAACGCGGATAAGTACCATGTACTGTATGGGTCAAAATACGACTTAGGAAATCAGGCGTGGTAAGGTTGTTAACTGAGGATTGTGTTTCGATTTGGGCGGCCAAGCCGAGGTCGACTGAAGCCCAACAACGAGCAGTCACTGAGCAAGTCGTTGAAGACGAGGTCGAGTAGCGAAGAGTAGGAATAATGGCTAGTGTAGTCATGGGATTAGTGATAGGAATATTCTCTTGAATATTTCCTTTGTTGTACTTTTTTAGGATTTTTAGAGAACATCCCATATAAATAGAAAAGGAGAGAGAGGAAAAGAGACACGTGAGATTCATTCTAAGAAAAACTATTGTAAGAAGTTGACTCTTGAGAGAAAATACAAAGTTTACCTTTCCATAGTAAATGATTTTGTCAATTATTCTTCCTTTCTATTCACACAATCCAAGAAAGGCATAGTTCATTTTCTTATTGATCGCCGCGCTTTATTGTTAGGAGGAAGAATCTTTCACATCATTCAATATTTGGGTGAATCGTTCCTCCTATTTACATTTATTGTCATTTTCCATATTTATTGCTCATCATTTATTCTTCATTTCTTCTCAAAAGTATGCACTTAATAATCTGATAATCGACTCCACGCGTTAAGTAGACGATGCCATTTAAATACTTAGCTAGATCTAAGAATTATTATGCTTGACTAGGATTCATCTTTCACCATATTTATCCTTTAATTAGTTTAACAAAGAGTGCTATATTTTTTGCTCAAACAAATTGTCGCCGTCTGTGGGGAGTTTCTAGTCAAAATCATAGTCTTTCTAGATCTACAAAAACACACCAATAGCAAAATACAAAACTTTCTTTTCCCTACTTGCACAATCTAACATGACAGGAAATGGAGAAGAAAGACTAAAAGCAGTAGCAGGCCTTACTACTAATCTCCTAAACACCATCAATGAAACTCACGGAGAGGACGAGGATAATGAGACACCAAACGCCTCACCTAGGCGAGGTGATTCACCCCCCTCATGGCAGCATTACCGCTTATCATGGAAAGGGAGCCTCTACGTCCACTATCAGAAGAAGCACCACCATCGGTAAAAAAGCTACTAGAAGCATGGCTAACGAATAAATTGAACAGTACACTCGACAAACCCGCTCGGAGGGTCAGCAGAGAGGGTGTGCGAGTCGACATCGCCACAATAACCAATGAGCAACACACTCACCCTCCCTCGACAGGTATCACTCACTCTGTTAATGATGCAGGTAACGATGCCCTCATTGCCATCCTTAGAAAAATGGAGGAAATGGAGAACGATAACAAAGCACTTCGCGATCAAATGAGAGAGCATCAAGAAAGTGTAGATAAGATACCGGGCGCCCCAAAAATCCTACCAAAGCGGGATGCCGACCGGTTTGTGGAACAACCGTATAGCGACGAGGCCGCACCACATGCTATACCCAAAACATTCAAGATGCCACCATACTTGAAGATATATGACGGTACAACGGACCCTAAGGATCACATCATCCACTACGTCACCGTAGTGAAAGGCAACGACCTCGCTAAAGAGCATGTGCCATCCGTATTGCTAAAAAAGTTTGGTAAAACCATAACCGGTGGAGCATTAACATGGTACTTGCAATTGACCGCACGATCCGTATAGATATTTGAAGAAATGGTCGACAAGTTCTTCACCGCCCATGCAGGGGCCAAGAAAGCGGAAGCCAGGATGAACGACATATTCGCCATCAGACAGTCACTTGACGAAGGGCTCAGGGACTTCCTCGCCCGGTTCAACAGAGTGAGAATGACCCTTCTAAATGTATCAGAAGGGATGGCAGTAGCAGCATTCCAAAACGGGCTGAACAGGAGCGGGTCGAGGGCAACTAAAAAACTATTGAACAGACTCATGAAGTACCCTCCCCCCCACTTGAGAAGAAATACATAACGCTTAGTGTGCCGAGGTGAGAGCGAACGAGGATGACCTTAATGGTCCAGCCTAGCAGCTGACATCGGTCCAGATGAAGTTGAGGAAAGACCGCAAAAACGACAATAGGAGGGATCATGCAGGTCTGCGCCTCAATCGTGAAAGACACCAGCCGTACACCAGAACGGCCGCCGTACCACCTCCCTGTCACGGTGATGGCTCACTCAGGCTGCAAATAGGGACTCACCGAAGTGAAAGAGGTATGCCCCCATTATTATCTGTTCATAACTTCTGTGTTTCTCCTTCATAGATAGTCTACGCTCTAGAGAAGCTCGGCCCTAAGGTGAACTGGCCACAAAGGATGAAGTTCGACCCAAACACCAAAAAATCGAACGCCCTCTGAGAATTCCACCAGGAACGAGGCCACAAAACCAAAGACAACATCGCCTTGAGGCGGGAGGTAGTAAAAATTCTCAACCAGGGGAGTTTGAGAGAACTGATGAGTGACCAAGGAAGGGCGAACTTCAATCGCGGACGAGAACAACACCAGGGGCCGCCCAAACCACCTTCCCCGGTTCGGACCATTCAAATGATCATTGGGGGAGGCGACAACGTATCTTTCAACAGCGTGAAGTTCACCACCACCCACAAACTCAAGCGATCAATCACCCACGAATGGTATGATGAACTCGAAGAAAGTATCATCTTCGATAAGTCAGATACCCACGGTTTGGTCTTTCCTCACTATGACGCCCTTGTCATTACTTTAAGTGTTTTTGATGCTGATGTAAGACGTATCATGGTCGATGATAGAAGCGGCGCGTGCATCATCCATCCTCGAGTTCTCACCCAAATGAAACTCGAGGACAAGATAGTGCCACGCTGCATCACGCTAACATGTTTTAACAATGCAGTTGAGCGAACATCTGGAGAAATCACGCTAACAGGTTTGGAGACCACATTACACATCATGGACCAGGATACGGCGTACAATTAACGAAGTCGGGGTCGGAAGGCAATGAAAAGAAACATGTGATCTGTGACCCTAAAATTGTAGAAGCCACTAGGTCAATCGTAGAGGACCTCTACCCCGTCCAATTAGATGACAACGACCATAGCAAGAAAGCTTTTATCGGCCATAACCTCCAAGATCTAGGTAAATTTCGTTAATTCTTAAAAAATAACGTTGACCTATTTGCTTTTTCCCATGCAAACATGCCGGTATCCCAAAGGAGATAGCAACTCACAAGCTGAACGTCGACCCATTTTACTCCCTAGTAGGGCAAATCAGACAAAAGTTCAACTCTACAATAAACGACGCAGTTCATGAAGAGGTCGAGAAATTGTTAGTAAATGGTTCTATCAAAGAATCGAAGTACCCTCAGTGGGTCGCCAATGTGGTTATGGTGAAAAAGAAGAATGGTAAGTGGAGAATGTGCGTGGACTTCTGTCACGACCCGGATTTCCCACCATCAGAGTCGTGATGGCGCCTACTCATGGTAGCTAGGCAAGCCAACTTAATTACCTTTCCATCACTAGCAATTATCTTTAACAGTTTATAACATCAATATAGAACTTAAGTCTAATAAGAACAATAGCGGAAGTGTGTCTTAAAAATGGTGAATTTAAAACGCGGAATAGTCAAAACAACCTCTACCCAAGATTTGGTGTCACATTACTCACGAACCACTAAGAATAAACTAAATACAAAGGTCTGAAAGAAATATAACAGCTGTCTGTCTCGAAACAAGGAGGCAGCAGTCTAAAAGAAAACAGTGAGAAGAGACGCCGGGCCTGCGGACGCCTGCAAGGCTACCTCAGTCTCGTGATATGGAAACCTGCTCCCGTACTACTGCTGCTGCTGCTCCTCAAAACCTGGACTTATGCAAAATGCACAGAAGTGTAGCATCAGCACAACCGACCCCATGTGCTGGTAAGTGTCTAGCCTAACCCTGGCGAAGTAGTGACGAGGCTAGACTGGACATTACATAAACCTGTGCAGTTATAAATATACAGCAGAAATCGAATACCAAGTAATTAACAACATGGGAGGGGAGACATGCTAAGGGGAGATACAATATTAACAGCAATCAAGAGTAACAACTAAAACAACTCAGGTTCACAATGAACAAGGAATCAATACTCAAATACAAACACATAGCCTCAATAACTGTTGCGGCGTGCAACCCGCTCCATAATCACTATTGTTGCGGCGTGCAACCCGCTCCACAAATACCACTGTTGCGGCATGCAACCCGACCCATATCATTTACCATGTATCATTGTTGCGGCGCGCAACCCGATCCTCACCTTTTATTGTTGCGACGTGCAACCCGATCCTCAATATCATTATTGCGGCGCGCAACCCGATCCTCAATATCATTGTTGCGGCGCGCAACCCGATCCTCAATATCATTTAACAGTCCGACTCCCCAAACAACAGTCACAATAAAGGGGCATAAAAATAAGCAAATATTTGACAAACATCCCGGCAAGGGAAAGAATCCAACAAGTTCAACCAAACGTCCCGGCAAGGGAATAATCAACAACGCTTTCTCTTTCTTACTTTTCTTATCCCACGATATCACTGGAGCCCAAGCTCCAAGAAATCTCTTACCTCATATTCCGTCACAAACAACAATATAACGACTTCCTAGTAAGGGGACAAAACATCATCTCAAATATTCCGGCAAGGGGATTACTATAACCACATTAGCCCCAACATCTAACCACCGCAGCTATAACCAACCTATTACCACACTTAACCATCTCAGCTATATCTAACCGATTACCTCACCTAACCACCCCATTGATAGCTAGCCTATTACGTTACTTAACCATCCCAGCTATAACTATAGTCATCCCACGACACAAGGAAACATTAACCTAAGCGACCCTAGTATCCGTCAAGAACACAATGCAGAGGAATCAGAACCCAACAATAGCCCGTCAAGAGGGCAACATAATGATCTCTTCTCTTCACAACTCGAGTAAATGCTCTAGAGGTTCAATTATCACTTGTACTGTCACAATTCGTTCTACAACTGGAGCCGACGCTCCTCAATGAAACAAGTCATTTCATATACTTTCAATATTCGTGTCACAATTCGAGCCTATGCTCCCAAGAAATCAAATGATCATATTACCGTTCACATGTTATTCACAACATATAGAAATACTCCAATAAACATGGAATTCACAATCAGTTCATGATAATCACATTATAAGGACTCACGGTCATGCTAGACACCAATGTATAGATAATCGTCACCATGCCTATACATCGCACTCGATCACATAGCAATTAGCAACAAGACTCAACTCCTATTCCCTCAAGCTAGGGTTAAACCAAACACTTACCTCAAAGCCTTGAAATCCACTTAGTCCTCAACTATTGCTTTACCTCGCGGTTCCACCTTCAATCCGCTCGAATCTAATCACAAATTGCTCAATTACTTTAGCAAACACTATATGAATTAGTTTGAATGCATAAAAATGATTTTTCCCGAAGTTTTACTCAAAATTTCCCAAAACGCCCCCGGGCCACGTGGTCAAAACTCGAGGTTCGAACCAAAATTCGGTTACCCATTCCCCCACGAGTTTAAATATATAATTTGTTTTGAAATCGGACCTCAATTCGAGGTCCAACTTCCCAATTTATAGAAAACCTAGGTTCTACCCAAAAACCCCAATTTGACCCATGAAAATCCTTGATTTCAACTGGAAAACATGTTTAATAATGTTAAAAGTTGAAAGAATTGAGTAAAAATCAACTTACAAATGATTTGGGATGAAGCTTGCTCTTGAAAAAAATCGCCTATGGTGTTTGGATTTTGAAAGAATGGTGAAAAGTGGTGAAAATTCGACTAAGTATAAAATTTGCTGGGCCTCGGATATGGGAAATGCGAACATAGGTTCGCATTTGCGGACAATGCAGGCCTGGGAAATGCGAGACTATTTTTCGCATTTGCGAATTCAAGCTGCCAGGGGACCCTTCGCATTTGCGAACTGGGTCTCGCATTTGCGAACCAGGGTCCATCGCATTTGCGACGCCTGGTTTCGCATTTGCGAAGCTTGGTCTACCTGGGCTGGTTTTGCATTTGCGAACCGGCCTTCACATTTGCGATAGCTGGGCCTTCGCATTTGCGAACCCTGGCTTCGCATTTGCGAAAATTGCAGAAGCCAAATACCAGATTTTTTAAAACATGAGAAATGCAATCCGATGCCTATCCAAAACTCACCCGAGCCCTCGGGGCTCCAAACCAAACATGCACAGCCTCAAAAACATCCTACGGACTTACTCGCGCTATCACATCGCCAAAATAACATCATATACATAGAATCAAGCCTCAAAACTCATGATTTTCTTTGAAATGTTCATAAAGCCTCAAATTTCCATTTCGAGTCCGAAACACGTCAAACGACGTCCGATTTCGACCAAACATTACAGAAAGCGCTTAACACATATTTAAGACTTGTACCGGGCGTCAGAACCAAAATACGAGCCCGATACCATAGTCTTTTAATCAATTTTCATTTCTATTTTCCTTAATAATTTCAGAAAAACAATTTCACGAAAAAATTCATATCTCGGGCTCTAGACCTCGGAATTCGATTCCGGGCACATGCCCGAGTCCCATATTTTTCTACGGACCTTCCGGGACCGTCCAATCTCGGGTCCGGGTCCGTTTAGCAAAAATATTGACCAAAGTCAACTATAATCATATTAATATCAAAATTCTTCAAAATTTTCACAGAATTCACATATTTCGACATAAAAGCTTTCCGGCTACGCGCCCGGACTGCGCACACAAATCGAGGCAAGTAAAACTGAGGTTTTCAAGGCCTCGGTAACACAGAATGAATGAGGAAACAGGTGATGACCCCTTTGGGTCGTCACAACTTCACAGATCTGAACAAGCCTGCCCAAAAGACTTGTTCCCGCTACCCCACATCGACCAACTCATCAACGCCACAGCCGGGCACGAACTGCTGAGTTTCTTTGATGCCTACTCGGTCTATAACCAAATCCTCATGAAGGAGGGGGGGGGGACCAGGAAAAAGCCACCTTCATCACCCAGTAAGGGACGTAGTGCTACAGAGTGATGTCGTTTGGGTTAAAAAATGCGGGGGCAACGTACCAAAGGCTAGTGACAAAAATGTTCAATTATCAACTCGGCAAGACCATGGAAGTATATATAGACGACATGTTGGTCAAGTCAAAGAGAAAGGAAGACCATATCGACCACCTGAGGGAAGGCTCGACATACTCAGAAGGTACGACATGAAATTAAACCCGAAAAATGTGCTTTCGGCGTGACATCTGGAAAATTCCTTGGCTTCTTGGTATCACAACAAGGCATCGAGGTCAATCCCGACCAAATCAAGGCCATAGAAAATAAACTAACCTATACCCCCCCAAACCCTAATCATTTCCCTCTTCTCACCGCCGTCATCTGTTCCTCTCATCTCTCAAAAGCTCTCAACCTAACTCTAATCAAACCTCACCGACCCTCGTCCATGGCCATCACCGATGACTTTTTGCCACCTCCCAGGCCTCCAATGGCTTCCCTCACGTTAATCTTGCCATCTCCAAGGCCCTCAAGGGACCAGGGCTAGTTGGCTTGCTTCTATGATTCCTCTCTCGCCTGTTTCAGGCCATTCCAGTGTGATTTCGAGTAAGATCGTCCTATATTGTCTACAATTTGAGGTGATTTGGGCTTGTTTTATGTGAGTTTTGAAATAATCTTAAGATTCTTTACAAGACTCGTATGATTTTCAAGTGATTTTTGTCTTTTCCTAAACTAGGAATTCCAAAATTTCTTTTTACAAATTATTTGATGACTTTTTGTGTTTAATCTTCTGCTTCTCATATATTTTGACTGATTTTGTAAGTCTGCTACAACCTTAACTCGCTTGTACTGAAAACCCTAATTTTTTTGGGTTCTTAGTTTGGTTTCTGAGTATTGGTACTTCTGATTATGTTCTTGCTTTGGGTTCTTGTGATTTCTCGTGATCTTCTTGTCCTAATATGCTTCTACTGAATTTCTTAGAATCAATCCTTTCACTGATTCTATATGCTTGTATTCATCTTGACTATTCGTGTTAAGACCTGTAACATTCTCCTTGAATCAGCGCCATTCTAACTATTTGTTTTGCTAAGTTATATGGAATCCTGACTATTCCTGTTCTACTTTATTTTATATGCTAAACATGCTGACTCTTTCATGACTTTCTCTTTGATTATTCTGAATTCCCTGTTTTATTTGAACGCTTTCCTTAAACTTTCGATTCTTACCTCTCTACTCGATTTGATTGAATTGCTTGCCTTAATTATTTTTTCCTTACCTTGTTTGTATTTTGCCGATTCTTACTGATTTGTTTCCTTAATTAAAACTTCTGTTCATTTACCCCTATTTACCTACTCTATACCAAACCTACTTGATTCTTTTCCTTAAATACTTAGCATGCTTTTACCGCTGATTTAATTGTCCCTTGATTAAGGGAAAGACTTGCTGATTTACATATGACTTCCCTGATTTGCTACTTAATTGATCTCTTACCTTATTTGTTAGGCTTTTGATCACTATATAAATCCCCCTCTTACTTTAAGTTCTGGACAACGAACATTAGTTCAAAAATCACTACTCCTTATACTCTAAAGTTCTCTTTCTCTTCTGCTACTTGTGATACTCACTGATCTAGCCGACTGAAAGCCAAGGCTAGATATTGGAACTTTTTTTGCTTTATATTCTGCACCCTTTTCTTCAACTGGTATGTCTCTATGTTAAGTTTTGAAATCCAAACCCTATATGTTTCATTCCTGCACTAGTTCATCAGTTATGAATTCAACTTGCATTTCTGCTTACTTCTTTGTTCGGCATGCCTAGACTCTATCCTATTCAATGTGTGCTTTATATTCTGCACTCTTTCCTGCTTACTTTTTTACCTAGCATGTTTAGTCCTGCTCGAGACATGTCATGCTTCCTGTATCACAACTATGATCTATGTCTTAACTACTTTCTATCCATATTCAGCCTGTTAAGTCTCTAAGACTCTAAGTGTTTTATGCAGTTTTGTGACTATATGCTTCCCCTATACCTTATCCATGCACACCAATGTGACTCTTATGTTCCCCAATCCCTTTATCCCCATGAGAGATCTATTTGTTAAGTGTTTTCTGAATCTGGATGTTTTTATGACCAACTGATTGTCTGCTATTTTGGTACTCTCCTCAAACTGTTTCAATATTAATGGTTTTCAAAAGGTTCTTTTCAGTCTTACGACCTCTCTACTAAACTCTTTCAACTGTTATGCACTTCCACTTACTCTTAGGATACTAGGTTCTGCCCCTCTGATATGTGTACTGCCTTGAGATCCTTGAGATCTCTCTGAACTCTGGCATGTCAGAGCTAGCCTTTCCACACTGCACCTAAATCAGTTATTATTTGACAAAAGGTCTAGGTGTGAGCACTGCCCGGGATTCTCGAGGTCCTTAGGGAACTCTAACACACCTAGACATGAGATTGTCTCTGGAACTTTGGCACTTGAGACTATTGGAGGCTTGGAAGTCATTTGGGCCTACTGCAGGCTTCCTACAGATTAACTCCTATTCATTTATGTATTTTATTTAATTCATTGGTTTGTAATAATTATTGTAAACAATATTGGGGTGATTAATGAAAAAGGGGTGGGTAGTTATATATATGTTGGGTAAATCGGATAGATACCATGCCTATAGGATTGTGTTAATTCAAATATATTTTGCTATGCTTGCTTTATTTCCACAATATTAGAGACCATGCCTATAGGATCTAAATGGATTTAATAGAGATCATGCCTATAGGGTTAAAATCAGCTTTATATTTAGATATCATGCCTATAGAGATAAAGTAATCGAAGTTCAGTTATTGTTACAACATGTATTCACATTTGTCTTTTTAAATATCATGCCTATAAGTCAAGAGTCAGCTTTTGATAATTAGATACCATGCCTATAGAAATTAAAATCAGTTTAGTTAAATAAATTAGTTTAATTCATGTTTGTTCATTCTGAATTGGTTTGATTAACTATCCGTTTCTCCAAATGAGTTTTCAAACACTTTCTTAAATTAATGCCGCTAGAAAGCATGTCTATAGGATCTCAAGTTGTTCGTTCAAAAAAATTGTTCACTATTTTACTGCATCAATATAGATATCATGCCCTTAGGACATCACTGTTATGCGTTTAGGCAAGCCTATAGGGCGATCAAAACTCTGTAACTATAAAACTGCGCTTTGTTATTTAAAACTGCTCACATTCACAGGTTTAAAATCAGTAGGCAAGCTAATAGGTCTTTGACACTTCTTCCTAATTCATGTTGTATACTTCCTGCTCATCTAGATATCATGTTCTAAGTTTTATTAAATATTTGAAATAATTGTATGAGACGTGCATTTATTCATTCTGCTTGTGGAGGTAAAAATGTGAGCCATTACTTGTTCCCTCTCTATGTGCAGTCCTATTTGTTTTGGTTGACGCTTAGACCTTTCTCCTTTAAAACACCTTAGGATGGTCGAGAACTGTCCAAAAAATAGAGGTCCTAAAGTACCTCCCGGGCCACGAGGAAGGGACGGGTAGTGCACGCATATGACATTTTCAAGGTTGCTAGAGAGCTTTAGGCTATGACCAAGGGGAGGGAATTGGGTAGTAAGGATATGATGACTACGCGCTAATGCCACGTGTATCCCCTCATTGAGGAGTGATTATCGGGCATTGTGTGGGTGATCCCATTGTGTGGGTATGATCCTATAGGCTAACCAACCTAGGATCCCCCTTTCCCAACTCCCGTTGTTTATGAATTTACTTTTCTTTATATATGTGCTACTTGTTCAAAACCCTTTCCCTTATTTCATTACTTCAATGTCCAAAACAAGCCTTTATTTTGCAAGTATGTTTTTAAACTATTTATTTATTAAAAGGACGAATTCATAAGTATAAGTTCGGTCGGGACCCACCATTGTGGACCGAGAGGGGTGCCTAACACCTTCCGCTCAAGGTTATTTCGAGCCCTTACCCTAGATCTCTGGTAATGCAAACTAGTCCATGAGTTAATTGATCAAGGTGCCCTAACGCACCATAATTCGTTAGATGGCGACTCTTCAAAAATCCAATTCCCAAAAGGAAAAGAGTTATTCCCCCATGGAATATTGGAACCCGGGCCTTTCTCCGCGAGGACGAAAAAAAGGGGGCGCGACTGGCCCGACGACTGGACACAAATCACCTAAAATTTTGCAAACCCATCAAGAATGGCCTAAGGAAAAATAGTCACTGCCTTACCAAGACCGTTACTCGATTTTTGGCATTTTAGGGCCATAAAATTGGAATTCTGCCGATTCCTAGCTTTTCGTGTTCTATAGCCCACGCCTTCTGCATGGGCCCGAGAGACGGGACTCGAATTGCCTTTAATTTTGCCTGCCCATGAAAAATGACCTAAGGAACAACAGTCACGGCCTCGCCATGAACGTTACTCATTTTTGGCATTTTCGGGCAATAAAAGTTGAATTCCGCTTGATTCCTAGATATTCGTGTGCTATGGTCTCCGCCTTCTGCATGGGCCCGGGCCACGGGATCTGAATCGCCTATAATTTTTTCGAACCATAAAAAATGACCTTAGGAACAATAGTCACCTCGACATGACCATTACTCTTTTGTTTTGCGTTTTATGGCCATAAACCTGGAATTCTGCTAGATTCACATATTTTCATGTGCTATAGCCCAAGTCTTTTGCATGAGCCCAAGAAACCGAACCCGAATTGCCTAAAATTTTGCCGGCCCATAAAAAATAACCTAAGGAACACTAGTCAGTGTCTCGCCATGACCTTTAATCGATTTTTGGCGTTCTAGGGCCATATAACACGAAGTATTCCTGGTTACCAAATTTTCTTGTGCTATATCTCATTCCTTCTACAAGGGCCCAGAGGACCATAAGCGGATTGCCTGAAGTTTTACCGGCCCATCAAAATGTACCTAAGGAACAACGGTCACCGCCTCGCCATAACCGTTACTCATTTTTTTGGCATTATCGTGTACTATAGCTGTCACGACCCAAACCGATGGGCCGCAATGAGCACCTGGTACCTTACACAACCGAGCACCAACGTGACGTATCTTTCTCATTACATTATCATATACACGTGACATATGGGCCTAATAGGCCAACATAATTATTTATAACTCAAGACATAGGCCGACAAGGCCGTACAATCTTTCACGTACATGACATATGTCTACAAACCTCTAAGAGTACACAAATGTCATAAAGGTCGGGGCAGAGTCCCGCCACACCAAACAATACACGTCTAAATCATACCAGCCAAACAAACAACTCCGAAGCAAATGGAGTGCACCAACATCTTCCGCTGAGCTGATATCCTACTTGGAGGGTTCTCAACCTGTCTATCGGGACCTATGGGCATAAAACGCAGCGTTCCCGGGCAAAAGGGACGTCAGTACGAAAAATGTACCGAGTATGTAAGGCACACAAATAAGTACATAACAGACATGGAAGAAATATAGAGTACTTGACTCAACCTGTAAGTCTGAATAACTCTGTAAATCATGAAATATTTTTAGCGTCATGCATATGCGTATGAATGTCATGTCCTGCATAGGTACATGTCTCATAACATCATCAGCCTCTGAGGGCATCCCATCATATCATATCGGCCACTGTGGGCAAAATCATCAACGTATACCAGCTGATCAGATGGTGGTGCGTATATAACGCCACAACCTCTTCCCATATTCCATATACATATACATACATATATACGCGTATATAACGCCGTTTGAATCATATTTCAGCCACTGTGGGCAACATCATCATCATATACCAGCTGATCAGGTGGTGGTGCGTATATAACGCCGTAACCTTTTCCCATATCCCATATCACATATATTTACATATATACGCGTATATAACGCCATCTGGTCATGGGTCAATGCACATATATAAATGAGTGAAATGCATGAAAAATACATAATAATCTCGATATTCCTTCCGGATAAACTTTTCCAACTGCGTATTATTCTGAGACCCATGAACAGAAGATAATAATGATTCTCATGGGGAATTAAGAATATAGACACCCCTACTATTTCTACGAATAGAGTACTTTATAGAAATCGTGTATTTGCTCGTTTCTTCAGTATAATTTGGACCATGCGAAAAGAAAGAAGGAATAGCCTTAACATACCTGGAGTAGGAACAACTCCGAATAATTATCCCATTAAAAACCTTCGTGGATTGAATTTAGGACCCAAAAATCGGATTAAGCTTCTGAATCATTGGAAGCTGATGAACGAAAACATCTTCTGTTTTTAGCGTGGAAGTGCCTGGATGTTGCATCTTCTTCTTCTTTGAACAAAGTGAACAAAATTTCCAGCCTCTTACTTTGTTGAATTGATGAACGTCTTCTGTTCTTAAATTTCCAAACCAAGAATGAAGCCATTTTTAATTGTTCTTATCTTTTTGACCCATTTTAATTGTAACAAGACTTTGCTTATGGATTTTTAATGTTGGACAAAGATTCTGTTTCTAATATCTTTTGGTTTTGAAAACCAAAATACAGAATATGGTTTCTCATATCCTTGGTTTGCTAAGACCTTAAAGCTTAGTCACTCCCATCATTTAGCCATTTGGCAAAAGTGACTATTAGTCACTTCCAATTTCGTCGCTTCTTGCCACGTGGGGTGGGGGTGGGATGTTAATTTTTATCCACTTATTAGTTAACCGGATAATGTCCCGTTACCCGGTAATTAATCAATTACCCGCATAATTTAAAATTATCCCGAATTACATCTTTCTATCATGGCCATGTAGTACCTTGTATGGCACTAGTCCATAAATACCGGGTATTTTAGCTCGGGCCGTATTTTATCCCAAAATGCTAAACTTTGACAAAATTCATCTTTCTTAGACTTGCTCCCCCTTTCACCTTCATGAATTTACTAATCACTTGTGAAATAGCATAATCCTTATAATCCCCAAATAATCTTTTCCTTGGACTGATGTCAATTACCTTACGACAAATACAACGTAAAATACTGCAGGCTGCAACATCGTTGTAACTTATTACTGCGAAGCGTAACATCAATCGTAATATATTACTGCAGAGGGTAACATCGTCGTAATATAATACTGCGGGACGTAATATTGATGTAATATCACATGGCGTAACGATAGCCTAGGCCTTCTACATGGACCCGACCAGACCCGAATTGCCTAAAATTTTCTCGGCCCATAAAAAATGACCTAAAGGAACAATGGTCACCACCTCGCCATGACCGTTACTCATTTTTTAGTGTTTTAAGGCCATAAAATTAGAATTCCGTCCAATTCCCATATTTTCGTCTGCTATAGCCCATGCAATATGCATGGGACCGGACTCGGACTTCCTAAAATTTTTCTGGTCTATAAAACGAGCTAAGTCCCTGCTCGATTCCCAAATTTAGCATTTTAGGGCTATAAAACTTGAATTCTGCTCGATTCAAAATTTCGTGTGCTAACCCATTCTTTCTGCATGGGCTGTGGTGACCAGACCTGGATAGCCTACAATTTTTCTAGCCCATAAAAATGATCGAAGGAACAATAGTCACAACCTCTTCATGACCGTTACTCGATTTTGGCATTCTAGGTCCATAAAACTTAAATTCCGCTCCATTCTCAGCTTTTCGTGTGCTATAGCCCTCGCTTTCTGCATGGGCCCGGGCCACGGGATCTGAATCGCCTATAATTTTTTCGAACCATAAAAAACGACATTTCCTCGACATGACCATTACTCTTTTGTTTTGCATTCTATGGCCATAAAACTGGAATTCTGCTAGATTCGCATATTATCGTGTGCTATAGCACAAGTCTTTTGCATGAGCCCGAGAAACCGAACCCGAATTGCCTAAAATTTTGCCGGCCTATAAAAAATAACCTAAGGAATACTAGTCAGTGTCTCGCCATGACCTTTACTCGGTTTTTGGCGTTCTAGGGCCATATAACAGGAATTCCGCCTGGTTACCAAATTTTCTTGTGCTATATCTCATTCCTTCTACATGGGCCCAGAGGACCATAAGCGGATTGCCTGAAGTTTTACCGGCCCATCAAAATGTACCTAAGGAACAACGGTCACTGCCTCGCCATAACCGTTACTCAATTTATTGGCATTATCGTGTACTATAGCTGTCACGACCCAAACCGATGGGCCGCAATGGGCACCTGGTACCTTACACAACCGAGCACCAACGTGACGTATCTTTCTCATTATATTATCATATACACGTGATATACGGGCCTAATAGGCCAACATAATTATTTATAACTCAAGACATAGGCCGATAAGGCCGTACAATCTTTCACGTACATGACATATGTCTACAAACCTCTAAGAGTACATAAATGTCATAAAGGTCGGGGCAGAGTCCCGCCATACCAAACAATACACGTCTAAATCATACCAGCCAAACAAACAACTCCAAAGCAAATGGAGTGCACCAACATCTTCCGCTGAGCTGATATCCTACTTGGAGGGTTCTCGACCTGTCTATTGGGACCTATGGGCATAAAACGCAGCGTCCCCGGGCAAAAGAGACGTCAGTACGAAAAATGTATCGAGTATGTAAGGCACACAAATAAGTACATAACAGAGATGGAAGAAATATAGAGTACTTGACTCAACTTGTAAGTCTGAATAACTCTGTAAATCATGAAATACTTTTAGCGTCATGCATATGCGTATGAATGTCATGTCGTGCATAGGTACATGTCTCATATACCAGTAGCCTCTGAGGGCATCCCATCATATCATATCGGCCACTGTGGGCAAAATCATCAACGTATACCAGCTGATCGGATGGTGGTGCGTATATAACGCCACAACCTCTTCCCATATCCCATATTTCAGCCACTGTGGGCAACATCATCATCATATACCAGCTGATCAGGTGGGGGTGCGTATATAACGCCGTAACCTTTTCCCATATCCCATATACATATATACGCGTATATAACGCCTTCTGGTCATGGGTCAATACACATGTATATATGAGTGAAATGCATGAAAAATACATAATAATCTCGATATTTCTTCCGGATAAACTTTTTCAACTGCGTATTATTCTGAGACCCATGAACAGAAGATAATAATAATTCTCATGGGGAATCAAGAATATAGACACCCCTACTATTTCTACGGATAGAGTAATTTATAGAAACTGTGTATTTGCTCGTTTCTTCAGTATAATTTGGACCATGCGAAAAGAAAGAAGGGATAGCCTTAACATACCTGGAGTAGGAACAACTCCGAATAATTATCCCATTAAAAACCTTCGTGGATTGAATTTAGGACCCAAAAATTGGATTAAGCTTCTGAATCATTGGAAGCTGATGAACGAAAACATCTTCTGTTTTTAGCGTGGAAGTGCCTGGACGTTGCATCTTCTGCTTCTTTGAACAAAGTGAACAAAATTTCCAGCCTCTTACTTTGTTGAATTGATGAACGTCTTCTGTTCTTAAATTTCCAAACCAAGAATGAAGCCATTTTTAATTGTTCTTATCTTTTTGACCCATTTTAATTGTAACAAGACTTTGCTTATGGATTTTTAATGTTGGACAAAGATTCTGTTTCTAATATCTTTACTTCTTGCCTCTTCGATACTACCATCATGACGTAAGCCCGTCAGAGCATTAAATTCCATGACTCAAAGACTTCGCAGGGGTCGCTGTCAACACGACTATCAAGAAGACCATGAACCATTATTGGTTCGACTCTTCCGCTTCTCAAACATTGCACAAACGGCTTCTATAAATAACTCAACCGTTTATCATTCACACTTTTACAATATTTTGAAGTTTCGAGAGCTAAGTCCACCATCTTCTACATTCATCTCCCTTCTGTGCTTGCCTCTTCGTTTTCTTTCTAAGTAATCTCTTTTATAGTTATGGCTAGAACCTCTAGAACGGTACCTTAGAAAGAGGGCACCACTTTTTCGTCACGCCCGTCCAAGGGAAAACCAAAAGTACCCCTAACTATCGAGCAATGTACCCCTAGCCAATTTGATATGGTCTCCGATTTTTCCATCGAAAATCCCCCTTCTACACCGGGCCGATGTGAGCCACTGTCTCCATACATCAGTGTGGTGACCGACACGAAGGGAGTGAAGGAAGACTGCCGATGGGGGAAGGCAGAGCAAGTAGAGATCCCCAAAGCTGAGGAAAGCATCGTAGACCACAAAGCTGGCTTCCTCAGCGTATACACATACCCCTTCACTCTAGGTCCCGTAGATTCTTCAGATCCTTCTTCCCCATCGATAGATCCGGTGATTCTTGACTTTTTTCGCGAGTACCGAATGACACTCGGTCAGATCTATCCTTCTTTTTGGTGGATCGTTTACATGCTCCGATATTTCTCCAACCGGGTCGGGGAATGACCTTCACTCACGATCACTTGGTCAGATTGTACAACCCCCGTCTCTTCAGAGGTTTGATCAAGCTTCATCCTCCATCTACGAAAAAATTCTTTTCGATCATCGATGAGGACAAGGACCAGGGGTGGATGAGCCTGTTTGTCAGAGTAAGGACCTTAGACATCATCCCGGCTGATACGATGCCATTCCCGGAGGAATGGAACATGAAGCGTAAGTGTCCCTACCTTGAGCATGTTTTATTTTCCCTCTGAAAATGATCTTCTTTTGATTATGCAGCTACCTTTTGGTACCCCGGCGTGGTTCAGAACCTTTCAAGATGGATCAGCCAATTGGACTCTGCTTTCCCTTACAACGAGCGTGCTTGGCGTTATTTGGCTAAAACGCGGTGGAAGGCCTAGAACCACAGTATGCTTTTTATTGCCATCTTTACCTGGTTCCTTACGAGTATCTTTTGTGGTGGTAAGTTTGAAACATCATGCTTGTGTAGGCCTCAGGGAAGGTGTGTCAATGAGACCATCTCCCCATGGCGAAGAAGGGACCTCGAAACCTAGTAAAGGTAAGAAAAGGAAGAAGGATGCATCGGCCGAGTCTCCCAAATGAGAGAAACCCAAAGTTCGCAGGCCTCAGACCGACGCCACGGTATTGACTTTAGCTGCTGTGGCAAGTCACCGAAGATGAAGGTGATGATGATGATGATTGCCCTTTGGTACAAAGGGCAACACGGGGTGCGGATGCTTCACAAGTTGTTGGGCGGAAGGCCGCCGAGTCGGGGGTGGCCGATGCGGATCAAACTCGTGCTGAGGAGACCCTCAAGGAGGGTTTGGCCGCAGTCCTCGAGTTTCAAGTCAGACATAGCACAGTCCGTACCGATGAAACCTCAGCTCGCAATTCAGGAGGGCCTGAATCCCAAGCTTCTCGGGGGAGAGTGAAACCCTTAGAGAAATTAATTCCATGGGTGGCTTTAATTTGGGCCCTTCGTTTTCACCGGGGGAAATTAGGGACGCCCAGGAACCGGGTACTGTCGCTGTGGGGGATTCTCAGGGAGAGGAAGGCATGCTTGGGGACTACTTCGCCGGTGTCGCGAGGACACGGATCTTGATGCTCCCATCTCTCTCGAGGAGACTGAGAGGCTTCAAAAGCAGGTGATACTCTTGACATACTATTTGCGCTTCAAATTTTTACCCTTGCCTTTCTAACTTCTCTGCTTTTTGCAGGTCAAGGAAATGTATGACCACGCCTTTTCTAGGATTCAAGATGAGCTTACATGTCGTGGGAAGGAGCTCGAGAAGCTTACCTCGAAGCTAAATGAGTCGGAGGCCTCCTCTGCCCGAAAGGGAGAAGAGTTAAGTGGGCTTCGGGCGAGTCCGGAGGGAGTGTGCCAGGAACGGCTAGCCTTGCCGAGCAGGTAACACGACATCCACAAATTCATCTTTTTATTCTTATAACTTGATGCGCACTACCTTGATTCGCCTCTACAGATTAGGTAAAGAGATGCCCTGGTGGGGCGACTTCAAGAAAAGGTTGCAGCCAAGGATGCAGAGATCCTTGAATTGAAGAGGCAGAATGAGGTCGTGACCTCGGAGAGAGATCTTTTTCAGGGAGATTTGGCCTCGACCCAGTATCTTCTTCGAAGTGCTCAGGAGGAGGCCACTGCACTATTTTTGGCCAAGTCGGAGGCCGATGAAAATGCGTTTCCATACAAGAAAGATGCCGCCATCGCAAGTGATCGAGCCATAGAGATATCCGAGAAGGACGAGCAGAAGCTGGCTCGGGCCATTGCTCATGCTCGTTTGCAAGTTAGAAGGCAGGCTTTCGAGGAAGCAAGCGCCAAAGGTGCCGATCTCTCAGCTGAGATCTAGGAAGCCCGAACCATAGAGGAAGAATCAGTAATTTCGACTACTTCGGATGAGGGTTCCGGAAATGATCCAGACAGTAGTGAGGGTGAAGAATAGACTTACGTTGTCTTCTATTTTTCTTCTTTGTATACGGAATTCTCCGGGGGGAGGGGGAGCTTTTTAAAGACACCTTTGTAAATATATTTTTGAGAATGCAAACAGGTTCTTCTGCTTCAAGTCTTCGAATTTTATATTTCAGCATTTACGCGAAGTTAGCCTTTGTATTTTGATGTTGGGTCTATGGAGCCCATACTTGGAGTGACCGGGACCCTCGAGATCGGGCACCATCTCGAGACCAGGTTAATAACTCTTTTTAGAATCCATGCTTGTAGTAACCGGGATCCTTGAGACATTGATGGCTCTAGAGCGTCAATTATATGATGTGGTTGTGAAGTGACCGGGGTGGTCCCACCGATACACTTCCCCAAAAGTGGCACTGACATGGTCAGAATTAATTGGCCTTCAGAATAGGCGAACATTCGCCGCTTGCTCTATATATGTATTTGCTTTCTTCTTATTTGAAGATTCCGCTACTTTGAGCAACCATCCCTTTTATAGAGCTCCCTTCCTTGCGCCAGTTTTCTTACCATTTCAAGTCAAAGCTTTCACCCAAGTCTTCATCTTCCTTCTCTTGTTTCACCATAGTTATGGCTGCTACGTTCAAATCCGTTCACCAAGGAGAGGAAGTTCCGCCTATGCTTCTCACTCTGTCGGTGGTACACTGCCGGCGTTCGGTGAGCTAACCTCGAGGTGCTTTGTCTCGAGGAGGGACTTTATGTTAGAGAGACCACCCAATGTTTAGGGCCATCGGGAGCATGCATCGAGGTTTATCTCATCAATAGGAAAGGAACACCTCGAGGCAGTTAGAAGAGACTGCGGATAGGGAGAAAAGGTGGTACTGCAGGTGCCTTCCCCGGAAGAGAGCATCATCGCTCATGTCGAGGAGTTTTTGAACGTATACACGTACAAATTTAGAAGATATCTGGTTATCCTGGCACAAGTTCACCCGTCATTTTGGAGGATAGTGTTGATGATAAGGCTGTTTGCAGATAAAGCCGGTCTTGAGTTCACCCTTAGCCATCTCATCAGATTGTACCGGCCCTTGCATTATCGAGTCCTGGTTGTTCTGCGACGTCAAGCCACCCGGCTCTTTGTTGCCAGTAATGAAGAATACGAGGGCCGAGGGTGGATGAGTTGATTTGTCCGGGTGCGGTCTGTTGACATTATCCCCGTAGAGTTCCTGCTATTTCCCAAGAAATGGAATTTCACACGTAAGTGGTACATTTGTGTTTTTGTCATTTTCGTACATAGTGGAGGCGGACTCCGTAAAGATGTTTTCTTTCCTTTCCGCAGCAATCCCATGGTTGCCATACGAGGTCCCCAATCTGGCGGATTGGACTCAAAAACTGGTAGCTTGCTCGACCTACGATGAGCGTAAATGGCGAGACCTGTCGAAGGGTAGATAGGAGGCAAAACACCACGATGAGTACCCTATGATTCTTCTCTTTAAGGAATATTTACCTTTGTGTTTCCTGACTTCTTTACCGCACGCGTCGGAGAATTTTCCGAGATGAGACTGTGCCCTCTTGGAGAGGAGGGATGATCATCGGCTTCGGGGACGAAGAGTGTTAACAAGCGTAAGGAATCCTCGGTGAGCGAGGAGATTTACAATGAAGTAGGGCCTGCCTAGAGGCAAAAAGGAGATATAACCATCAAGGTAGATTACGTACCTGACGGCCGTTGTACGAACATTGGCATAGCAGAAGGAAGCGGCCACACATCGATGGCTCGAACCAAGGGATATCCTGGGGTAGTTGAGCTTGCAATACCCGAGATTTCTAGCCTCGGGGGAGTGTCTCCTCTTTTGCCTCGTCTTCTTCTCTCGTCGAAGGTACTTCAAGGGATACAGGTTTCCTGCCACTGCCTTCCTTTCCCGTCGAAGGTACTTCGAGGGATTTTCGAGGGCAGGGGCCGTTAAGCGGGGCCTCAAGCGATCATATTCCCATTGGGAGTGGTTCTACTGGGGCCGATAAAACCAGGCCAGTAGATGTGCGCTCAACTTTTGAGGAAGCTTAGCGGCTCTGTTCTGTGGTGATTTTTGGTTGACTGTATTGGTTCTTCAGTTTTGGACTTTCATTTTATTACTGAGTTTCTTTTTCATAGGCCTTTGACAAGCTCAAGTCCTAGCTGCTCCGTCGTGAAGCCAAGTTGCGAAAAGCTTTGGATAGGGAGAAATCCCTTAGGCTTATTTGTGACAAAAGGGTAAAGGAGTTGGTATACCTGCGGAACCAGGCAAGTCGAAGCCGGAATTACAAAGTCTACCTCGAGAAGTAGGTAACCTTTGTTTCAAAGGGATGCACGTTTCCTTTTCTACCCTTGGAGATTAATATTTTAATACTCCAGTTGCAGAGAAAGACGGAGGACCTGGAACGTCTTTGGGGCGAAGTTGGTCAGGCCAAGTATGAGTGTAATGAGCTAAGGGATCAGATAGATGCCCAAGTTGACTCCAAGAATAATGCTTTGGCCAAGGCTTCTGCCCTCAAGGTACAACTCTGGAATGCTCGTGAAAACAGCTTGGTCCAGACGACCAGGATTGCAAGGCTCGAGTATGACCTTTTAGAGATGAAGTCCGAGGTCGTGGACGCCCGAGTTGAAGCTGAAGAGATTCGAGCTAAGGCTGATAAGAAAGTAGCCGTCTATTTAAAAGACGATGCTGACGTCCGAGCTAAGTTCAGAGGGGCTTTCGATCGGGAGAGCAGAAGTAATGAATATGCCCGATGCAGATCTTGGAGGGAAACCCTAGGAGATCTATGCTAGGGGCTTCGATCTCGAAAGAGATAGCGCAGGCCAAGGTGGATGAATACGATGCCAAGTTCCTCGTATCCGATGCCGAAGATAATAAGGAAAAGGCCGATGGAGCCGCAGTCCCAGAGAGGAAAGTAGACTAGGCTTTTTTTTATTCTGCGTACAGTGTTCTTAGAGAACTTTGTAAATAAAGCCTCATGTTATTTCACATATAGTTAAAAAATGAAGCCTTCCGGTTTCATCTTTCATGAATTTCCCTTTGCTTTTGTATGCCGTTCTTTGTTTTGAATTTTGACGTTTGTCTATGATTAGCCAGATGAATTGTACTTCGAGGTAAAACCCTTAGGTTTACAAATTGGCCCTAAGGCTTTTTAGCTGGACCGTAGGCTCTTACGCACTTGCCCTTAGGCGCTTTTTAGTTAACCGTTTCGGGCTTAGTTTTCGAGTCGGATTTTGACTCGAGCTCATCGACCCTTAGGTTTTTGAATTTTAAGTTGGCTCTTAGTCCCTTAAGCGTTGGGTCGGCATGACCTCTAATATGGGCTGGCGCTTAGGCTCTTATGCGTTGGGTCGGCAAGACCTCTAATATGGGCTGACGCTTAGGCTCTTATGCGTTGGGTCAGTACGACCTCTAATATGGGCTGGCGCTTAGGCTCTTACTCGTTGGGTTGGGTACGACCTCTAACATAGGCTTTTTTTCCTCGTTAAAGACTTTTTGAAGTTTTTGTTTTTGCCCGACTCTTCGACGGTCCGATAAGAACCTCGATTGTGAGCCGTTATGCAACGATAAATGAGCACCTCGAGAGGTTTCGCTCCATGGCTGAATTATTTTGAAGCCTGTTGTTTGGAACTGACATGATCGAAACTCTTTTGCTTATGCCGAGGGTAGCCTAATTAACCGGTTCTTTTCGAAGTAATTTGAAGACCTGTGATTTTATTGCGATGGTCGGGCGTCCCCGAGTCGCGTTAGATTGGCCAGAGCCTTGTGACCGTAGTCATTGTGTTTGGCCATAGCCTTTTAGTTCCCGAGTGAAGTAGTTTTGGCATTTATATCGAGGGTATGCCTTTTTAGGGGTCTTACAAGTTCGAATATATAGCCTTAACTTTAAGATCGGGATTATGCCTTTTGTAAGGTCTTATAAATTTTAACATGCCTTACTTAAGGTCTTAGAGATTCTTTGGTTACTTGGAACAAGCATAACTCATGCCTTGCTTGAGGTCTAACAGATTTGGTATTGCCTTATGGAGGTCTTATGAGCTCGGGGTTGCCCGCTAGGGGTCTTATGGCCTCGAGTTTCGATAGCTCGATGGGGCGACAGTCGGCGACAATCCCCGAGACATCGTAAGTGTTTTGGCTTCTGGAGCCGTTCTTTGTAAACTTGATGTTGCCTCATTGAGGGCTTATGTGCTCAAAATTTTCGACCCGGAGATCTTACGCCTTCGAGTTTTCTGATATCAGTTCCCGAGTATTCGGGAAATTTCTGGCCCTGGGGCCATTTCTTGAAAAAATAGCGGATTTCTTTGAAGCACAAAGTGTTTTGATGGAAAAATATTCCTTTATTACTTGGGATAAGTATACTTGTTTTCGTCTTCAAGGGTTCAATTATTCTATGCGGACACGGCTCATTCGACCGTTTGGCCCGATACATCATTTTCCTTTCGAGACACTTTTTGGCTTATCTCGACTTCTTCGAGAAGGTTGTCTCCCGGGGGGATGCCCCCCAGTATTCGAGGTTGATTGAAGATAAGCCTTGAATACTGTTTAAGTTCTCCTTAGTTAGCATATATATGTTGCCTCGTTAAAAACCTTGCCGGTTAAACCCTTCTTGGGTTAAAATCCGATCGAAGAAAAAGAGTGCAACGCTTGCTTTAAAACCTTTTCGAGCTGGAATGTGCTTCGATTGTTCTAACCGGACTCATGCACATAGGTTAGTGTAAGGTGTAAAATAAAAAGGGAGACGGTTATACCTTAGTGGTGATGGCGCTTCAAGCCTTGTTATTTTTCAACCGCTTGCTCCGGGGACGCGGTGCGGTCCTTCGCTCATTTATTCGGGCGCAGCTAAAAATGTAGCTTGTGGTTGCTACTTCACTGTTTGCTCATCCTCTGATGTTGAAGGCGTCGATGTTGGTGCCACATCGTGCACCGCGAACATCTCTCTTGTTGCGTGCTGCTCCCCGTATACAGTTTTTATTCCGTCTTTCATTGGGAACTTCATCATTTGATGATGGGTTGATGGTACTGCTCTCATGTAGCCTTTCGAGCAAGGCATTGTACCTCATGTCCCCTTCGATAACATGAAACTTTCCATTTTGGGTTGTGCCGGCCACATTTTCCGGGAGGGTGATTTCCCCTTTCATTGTCTCGCTCGCCATGTTGAATCCGTTGAGGACTCGAGAGGCGGGCATGATCTGGTCGAGCAGTCCGAGCTGATCCACCACCCTCGACCTGATAATGTTTGCCGAGCTACCTGGATCCATAAGAACACGGTTAATTTGAAATGTATTTACAAGAAAAGAAATTACCAATGCGTCGTAATGAGGCTGAGACACAACCCCGATGATGACCGTGTTTGCCATGAAAGTCGCACACCAAGTTAGGGTTCCTTTGCGACGGATCTAATAGTACGGGTTTCGACCACCTAGTTTCTCTGATTTTACTGATGGCAGATACGATGTCCGAAACATCAATGTTGAAGTTGTATTCACATAAGTAGGGTGCCTCTGTCGGTCCTGTATGTCTGTCGAATCAAGTTTTGCTCACGAGTCCCCGAGGATTCTGACCTCGATCTGCCCTTCCGTCATTTTGAGGTATATTACGCCTTGGGGCATTTCTTCGATCTTTCGCATACGGTTGGTACCTTTCCTTATTTGGCCTTGGTTCATTTTCCCAGAGCCTACTAGGATATACTGAACCTGAAAGGGCTCCTAGTTGGTCGTCCTCGACCCTAATCTTTGACGGATACCGATTGTGCACATCTGACCAAGTCACGGCGGGATATTCAACCAAGTTGTGCTTCAACTGCTTCGAAGCTACCGAGCTTCGTTAATTCAAACCTTGAGTGAAAGCCTGTAATACCCAGTCATCGGAGACTGGTGGTAATTCCATTCTCTCCATTTGAAAGTGAGATACAAACTCCCGCAGCATCTCGTTTTCCCTCTGTTTGATTTTGAAGAAGTCGGATTTCCTCGTAGCAACCTTGATGGCACCGGCATGTGCCTTTATAAAAGAATCTGCCAGCATGGCAAACGAGTCTGTCGAATTCGAGGCTAGGTCGTGATACCACATCATGGACCCTTTTGAAAGTGTTTACTCAAACTTTTTTAGCAGGACAGATTCAATCTCATCGTCCTTAAGGTCATTGCCCTTCACCGCACAAGTGTTAGCAGTGACGTGCTCGTTGGGGTCCGAGGTTCTGTTGTACTTCGGAAGATCGGGCATTCTGAATTTCTTCGGGAAGGTCTTTGGAGCAGCATTTTGTGGGAATGGCTTTTGTATGAATTTCTTTGAATCTACACCCTTCAGGATCGGGGGTGCGCCCGAAATTTGATCGACCCTTGAATTGTAGCTCTCCACCTTTTTGTCATTGGCTTCTATCTTCTTTTTGCCCGACTCAATCCTCTTTGTGAGATCCTCGAGCATCTTTATGTTAGCGGGGTCGGTTGCTGACCCATTGCTGCTTATCTTTCTGGTTCATGTTCAGCTCAAGGACCCATTTCCGGTGCTGTTGGGCTTGGAGTTTTTTGGTGGCTTTGCAGTTGAGCAATCGCCAGTTGCTGTGCCTGCAACATCTCAAAAATGACGTGAAGGCTAACCTCTTGTTCCTCCCGAGCTGGGGTTTTTTGAGCTTCTTGTTGGTTTTCTTGGCTTATACTCCTATTAGTGTGGGATCTTATATCGACATGTTGGGCGTTACGTGAGCCACATCCACGGGAATTAGTTCTAGTGCATCCTCAGGGTTTCGTGGTGGTACACCGATACCTGGAACAACTACACCATTCTCTTTATGGTCCTCAGGACCTTGTCTTCATGTGAATTCACTGAGTTAGACATTTTGACCTGAAATCAAAGATGCTTGGACAAGAAAAAGTGTGAAGGATAACTTGCATTATTTGGTAAACCAACACGAAAACAATCACTACTATTTTTAGCCCCAGAGCGGGCGCCAAGCTGTTTACCTTGAAAATGATAATTGCAATTAGATTTGATTTTTTGGTTCTAAAAATATGTAATTTATTTTTATGTTAGTTGTTAGGCGGTAGATGTTAAGTGTGAGACTAGAAAATAAGATAAGAGCTTGAAGATAGCGTGACAAGCAAACCGAGTGGCCAAGAGTCAGGGTCTCGAGCTAGCCTATACGGGGCTTCGAGGTCGAACTAAAGGGTTGGGCTGTGTATAGCCGATGAAGGACTAACAGTTATAAAAGCTTTGATGATGGCTCTTTATGATCAATGATGAGTAATAATTGAAGAACAATCAATGAAACACGATAAATGTAAGCAATAAAATCAAGGGATAATGTGTTTTATGTTGGAGAGAAGAGAATGTTCTTGTTCTAGTATTGAATATCATGTGTTACAAAATGATAAGGATCCCCTTTATATGTATGAGGGGGAATCACAACATGGTACACACGAATTTATTACATAGTTAAATGGCTGGTAATGTCGCGGTATGGGCTTGTACTAGCTTAATAGACTTGGTCAGCTTTAACCACATGCCTTGGGAAATTCCCGCTTGTCCATCATAGCCACCGATTTGCACTGCCCCGTGGTCGAATATTGAGAACCCTCGGGGTCGAGCCTCGAGCCTTCTGGGGACGGGCTTACGAAGTGTCATAATGACCACAAAATTGGACTCTCTGATTTTCACTGTATACAAAATTATCATGATGGCCCCGCAAAATTTTAAGCGACTCGGATCCGGTAACCCGGATTCATGCAGATGGTGTGAAACAATAGCACACGAAAATTTAAAAATCAGCCCAAGTTCCATTTTTTTGCCTTAAAATGCCAAACACGAGAAACGGGCATGTCGAAGCCATGACTGTTGTTCATTATGTTATTTTTTATGGCCTTCCAAAATTATAGGCGATTAGCATTTGTAGACTGGATTCATGTAGATGATGTGGACTATAGCACACGAAAATTTGAAAATCGGCTTTAATTCCTGTATTTTGGCCCTAAAATACCAAAAACAAACGAGGAACGGTCATGCCGAAGCCATGACTACAGTTCATTAGGTCATTTTTTATGGCCCCGCAAAATATTAGGTGATTCAGATCTGGTAGTCCGGATTCATGCAGTTGGTGTGGACTATAGCACATGCAAATTTAGAAATCGGACTGAATTCTTATTTTTTGGCCCTAAAATGCCAAATAGAGGAACGGTCATGCCGAACCCATGACTATTGTTCATGATCATTCCTTTTATTTGGTATTTTAGGGCCATAAAATAGAATTTAGGATGATTTTCGAATTGTCGTGTGTTATAGTCCATGCTATCTGCATGAACTCGGGCGACCGGCTCGGAATCGCCTAAAGTTTTGGGTGGCCATTAAAAATTTCTATGGCCAATAATTATCGTTTCTCCATGATTGTTCCTCATTTTTTGTATTTTTGGGCCATAAAATAGGATTTCGGCGCGATTTGTAAATTTTCAAGTGTTATAGTCCACACCTTACGCATAACCACGGGCGATCTGCTCTGAATCGCGTAAAATTTTACTAGCCCATTAGAAATGACCTAATGAATAATAGGCATCGCTTTGCCATGTCTGTTCCTCATTTTTGGCATTTTAGTGATATAAAATAGAAATTCTTGACGATTTTCGAACTTTCGTGTATTTCCACGTCACCTTTCATGAATTCAGGCGACCGGCCCCGTATCTCTTAAAATTTTGTGGACCCATGAAATAATAAACAATAATCATTGCTTTTTCATGACCAATATTCGTCCTTTGGTGATTTAGGGCTATAAAAAATGAATTCAGCACGATTTCCTATTTTTCGTGCGCTAATGGCCATGCCATCTTCATGAATTCGGGAAACCGGCCCCGAATCGGCTAACATTATGTGGGACTATCTGAAAAACCCTAGCAAATAATATTCATTGATTTTCCATGACCATTCCTCATTTTTTTGGCCTTTTAGGGCCATAAAACAGGAATTCAACACAATTTTCGATTTTTCATGTGCTAATGTCAACGACATCTTCATGAATTCGAGCGACCATCCCCGAATCGCCTAAAAGTTATGGGCCCATAGAAAACGACTTAATGAGTAATAATCATTGCTTCTCTATAACCGCTCCTCATTTTGTTTGAAGTTTTAGGGCCATAAAATAGGATTTTAACAGGAATGCCGATTTTTTGTGTGCATTGTCCACGCTATTTTCAAGAATTCGGGGGACCGGCCCCGAATCGCCTAAAATCTTGTGATCCCATCACAAACGATCTAACGAACAATAGTCATTTCTTCTCCATTAATGTTCCTCATTTTTTGACGTTTTAGGGCCATAAAATAGGAATTCAGCCCGATTTTTGATTTTTCGTGTGCTAGTGTCCACGTTGTCTTCAAGAATTTGGGCGGTGGGCCTTGAATTGCCTAAGATTTTTTGGGCACATCATAAAGGATCTAATGAAATATAGTCATTGCTTCTCCATAACCTTTCCTCAATTTTTAGCGTTTTAGGTCCATAAAAATAGGAATTTAACACGATTTTCGATTTTCTGTGCACTAATGTCTAAGGTATCTTTATGAATTCGGGAAACCGGCCCCGAATCACCTTAAATTATGTGGGCTTATTAAAAATAAACTAATGAACAATATTCATTGCTTCTCCACAACCTTTCCTCAATTTTTGGCGTTTCAGGTCCGTAAAACAGGAATTCAGCACGATTTTCGATTTTTCATGTGCTAATATCAGTTGGGTTTTTAAGCTTATTCTAGCTTAAAATAGGGTGAATGGGAAATGGAGAGAAAATGAAATATTTGAATTTCTCTCTTTGATAAATGGACATTGTCCGATATTGGAGGAGGAAAAGTCTTTTGATGGGCCCATAGAGTTAAGAAGAAGGTAAGCCTCGCGTCGTCATCGTCGTCGTCGTCGTCGTCGTTGTCGCTCGCACTCTCAGCTTCTGCTTCGGCTTCAGCTTCGTATTTGGTCAAATTTATTTGTTAATAGTAAATATTAGCGTAATATAATTAAATATCCATTTTTATAACGGAAAATTAATATTAAATCCAAATTATTCATTTTTTGTAAAGGAAAATAAAGTTTCCTTTATGTTTGAATTTGTGTTTTAATTTGCGTAAATGGCCATTTTACGTTATGGCCGTTTTACGTGAACACTCATAACTGACCTCTGAAGAGTTCCACCTCTTCGTTTTTGAACTCAACATATTGGCTATAAATAGCAGTCCATTCTCTCAGATTTTTCATACGAAATCCTGAATTCTCCTCCTTTCTTTTGCATTGTTTTAACTACAAAGAAAGCAGCAATAAGTGTGATTTGCTACCGATCATTGAAACACTGGGTTTGAAGTATCGCTACACCAGTGTATAATATGTTCTATCCTGGGAGGAAATCATCCACAACCTCGGGTACTAGGAGGGGATTAAGTTCCTTAAGGAAACACTGTGAATTCAGTGGGCTCAGATTAAATTCTGTGTCTTCTACATTTCTGTTTATACGTTATTTCTTTCTCTAGAATTATTTTACAAATAAAGTATACTAACAAGCTTAAGGAACTAAATTATTTTCTGTATTTGTGTTATATTGACTGTTCTGGAGACTAAAACCTTTGTGGTTTTCTACTCCCGTTTTGGAGATTAAAGCCTTCGTGGAGATTTTCTACTCCATTGGAGATTAAAATCTACGTGATTTTCTCCTGAGTTTTATTTGGTTTGAAGATATAAAAACTTCGCTGTTTATTAAAAGTTTGTTGTGTCATTCTTTTACATAAATGACGAATGACAATGGAAACCAGACTGTTCCTATGGTAACTGCCAATGCATCGACAAGACGAACAACATCGGCTTTGGCACCGGCAGAAAAACCAAGAAAATATTTCGGGATTGATTTCAAGAGGTGGTAGCAGAAGACGTTCTTCTACTTCACGACTTTAAGTCTACAGAATTTCATTAAGGAAGATGTTCTTGTTCTTCTCGATGAAACTCCAGACAATGAACTCTTTCTCGTGACTGAGGCGTGGAAGCATTCTGATTTTCTAAGAAAGAATTACATTCTTAGCAGACTAGAGGACGATCTGTATAACGTCTATAGCAATGTTGAGACATCAAAAGAACTGTGGATTGCACTTGAAAGGAAATACAAAACTGAAGTCGTCGGGTTGAAGAAATTTGTTGCCTCTAAATTTTTGGACTACAAAATGGTAGATAGCAAGTCTGTTATAACCCAAGTCCAGGAATTGCAAGTGATTATTCACGATCTCCTTGCTGAAGGTATAAGTCGAATTATTACTGATGTTGAAAGTATTAATTATATTATTTTTACTAACAGAATTTTCATTGAAGGCTTGTCATCAATGAAGCATTCCAAGTTGCAGCGATGATTGAGAAGTTGCCTCCTTTGTGAAAGGACTTCAAAAACTACTTGAAACACAAACACAAGGAGATGTGCTTGAAGATCTCATTGTTCGGTTGAGAATCGAAGAGGAAAACAAAGCTGCTGAAAAGAAAGGCCGTGGAAACTCAACAATAATGGGAGCAAACATTGTTGAGGATGCTCCTGAAAATAATAGAAAGAGGAAGAAGGCTTCTGGACGAAAAAGTAACCCAAGCAAGAAGCAGTTCAAGAAAAATTGTTTCTGTGGGAAAACTAGACACAAATCTGCAGATTTTCGTGCTCCAAGGAAAGACAAGAAGAAGGGTCAAGCAAACATGGTTGAAAAGCACGAAGATATTGATGACTTGTGTGCTATGCTTTCTGAATGCAACCTGATGGGAAATCCTTAGGAGTGGTGGATTGATTATGGAGCCACTCTCCATGTTTGTGTTGTTAGAGAAACGTTTGATACATATATTCCCATTCTACTCGAAGAGACTCTTTCTATGGGAAATTCTGCAACGGCCAAAATTGAAGGATGTGGCAAGATATTTCTGAAAATGACTTCTGACAAGGTGGTGACTCTGAACAACGTCCTTCATGTTCCCGAGATTACCTTCATGTTCCCGAGATTAGGAAGAACTTAGTCTCTGCCGCACTTCTCGTTAAGAACGGGTTTAAGTGTATTTTTGTATCTGATAAGGTTGTAATAAACAAGAATGAGATATTTGTAGGAAAAGGTTACCTCACTGAGGGCCTTTTCAAACTGAATGTAATGGTCGTTGAGAATAATAAAATTTAAGCTTCTTGTTACTTACTTGAGTCAAATGATGTATGACATATACATTTGGGATGTGTCAATTATAAAACCTTGCGAAAAATGATTAATTTAGAAGTATTGCCTAAGTTTGAATGCGACAAATCAAAATGTCAGATATGTGTGGAATCTAAGTATGTTAAAAATCCGTATAAGTCAATTGAAAGGAATTCAAATCCTTTAGACTTAATTCACACAGATATTTGCGACATGAGGTCAATACCATCTCGCGGTGGAAATAAGTATTTCATAACTTTTATTGACAACAGTACTCAAAATTGCTATGTTTACTTACTTAATAGTAAAGATGAAGCAATAGACGCATTCAAGTAATACAAAAATGAATTTGAAACACACTTAACAAGAATATCAAAAAGATAAGAAGTGACAGGGGTGGTGAATACGAATGTACTTTTGAAGAAATATGTTTAGAATATGGAATTATTCATCAAACAATAGCCCCTTACATGTCCCAATCCAATGGGATTGCGGAAAGAAAGAATCGTTCACTAAAGGAGATGATGAACGCAATGTTGATAAGTTCTGGTTTGCCACAGAACTTGTGGGGGGAAGCCATTCTTACGGCTAGCCGGATACTAAATCGAGTACCCCATAGCAAAACGCAATCCATTCCATATGAAAAATGGAAAGGAAGGAAGCCCTACTTGAATTATTTTAAAGTGTGGGGGTGTTTGGAAAAAGTGCAAGTTCCACAAAAGGATAAAAATAGGACCGAAAACCATTGATTGTGTTTTCATAGAATATGCGACCAATAATAAAGCATATCGATTTCTGGTTCATAAATCAGAAAATCCCGACATTCATAATAATACGGTTATAGAATCAGATAATGCTGAGTTTTTTGAAAATATATATCCGTATAAAAAGGAATGTGAGTCTATTGGTGAAGGATCTAAATGACCTCGGGAAGAAACAAAAGGAAGTACGTTTAATCAAGAGGATCCAAGACGTAGTAAGCGTTAAAGAACGTCTACTTCATTTGGACCAGATTTTGTGACTTTCTTATTGGAAAATGAGCCTCGAACATTTAAAGAAGCTATGTCTTCTTCGAAATTATTATTTTGGAAAGAGGCAGTCAATAGTGAAACAGAATCCATATTGAACAACCACACATGAGAATTGGTTGATATTCCTCTTGGAAATAAACCGTGGGTTCTAAATGGGTTTTTAAGAGGAAAATGAAAAATGATGGCACTATTGATAAATATAAGGCAAGACTTGTGGCCAAAGGGTATATACAACGACAAGGTCTTGACTATTTTGATACATACTCTCCGATTACAAGAATTTACGTCCATACAAATGTTAGTAGCAATAGATATAGTTTATGGTCTTGAAATTTATCAAATGGACATTAAGACGACCTTCTTAAATGGAGATTTGGAGGAAGAAATCTACATGGAACAACCTGAAGGGTTTGTGGTTCTAGGTAAAGAAAAGAAGGTATGTAGATTTGTTAAGTCCCTTTACGAACTAACACAAGCACCCAAACAATGTCATGCAAAATTTGACCAAACAATGTTGTCAAATGGTTTTAAGATAAATGAATGTGATAAATGTGTGTACATTAAAAATGTTCCAAATCACATAGTTATTTTTTGCTTATATGTGGATGATATGTTGGTAATGAGTAATAACATTGCCAACATAAGTGCGACTAAGCATATGCCAGCTAGCAAGCTTGGTATGGAGGACTCTGGGTATTAAGATCCATAAGATTCCTCAAGGTTTGGCATTGTCACAATCTCATTATATTAAGACAGTACTTGGAAAATTCAAGCACTTAGATTTTAAAGTTGCAAAGACTCCAATTGACGTGAATCTTGCACTAGCAAAGAACAAAGGACAATGTATCACAATTGGATTATACTCGTGTATTGGGGATGCTTAATGTATATCATAAATGGTACACTACCAGATATAGATTGTGCTATAAGTAAATTGAGTCGATACACGAGTAATGCAGGTCAATCTCATTGGATGGCAATAAAATGAGTTTTGAGATATTTAGAACATACCCAGGACTTTGCTTTACACTACAATAAATATCCTGCGGTGATTTAGGGATACTCTTATGCAAATTAGATCACGGGTTCAACTGATTCTAAGTCCACAAGTGGATATGTTTTCACTATTGGTGAAGGAGCGGTATCTTGGAAGTCATCCAAACAAACTTGTATTGACCGCTCTATAATAGAGGCTGAGTTCGTAGCCTTAGATAAAGCCGGTGAAGAAGTTGAATGGCTCGGGAATTTCTTGGAAGACATTCCATTTTGGCCCAAACCGTTGGCACCAATATGCATACATTGCGATAGTCAAGTGGTAATTGGAAGGCTGGGAGCGTTATGTTTAACGTAAATCTCATCATATACGACGAAGACTTAAAATCGTTAGGCAATTACTCTCTAGAGGAATTATCACGGTTGACTACGTAAAGTCAAGCGAAAATATGTCAGATCCACTTACGAAAGGCCTAACTATAGAGGTAGTTGAGAAATCATCTAGGGGAATGGGACTATGGCCGGGGACAAGTCATTATGGCGGTAACTCTACCTAGAAGACTGGAGATCCCAGAATTTAGGTTCAAGGAGATCAAACAAAGTCATTAATGACGGTTCAACATTGTCAGCTAAAAGTTTGGTCCATTATCGTGATGAGACAATGTTTAGTACCAAGGATAAAGCATTAAGGCTTTTTAATGATTTCTAAATTTGATACGGGGTAATCAAATAGTGTATCTACGGGATGACACATTTGGGAATCACCTATGTAAGCGTGAAGTGTTAGCCGCTTCTAGGAGAATTTTGTAAGGCCAGTTCTCTAAGCACTTATGAAATCAGGCGGTGTTCATGGCTGAAACGAACACAACAATGAGAACCAAAGATGGTTAAGGGTTGATTATGTGACTTATGATTGTCTAGGTATACACCAAAGTTCGACGGTTCAAGATATCAAATCTACCGATTGACTGAGTATATCCTACATATGTTCACTACGGAAAGTTCAAAGGGAAACCTACTTATCCAGATGCGATTAATCCTTGCTTGCGAATCACACAGTTTTTCATGCATATTTCTGTGATATAGTCATTCCCCATTCATGTAGGGGATTGTTGGGGTTTTCAAGCTTATTCTAGCTTAAAAGAAGGTGAATGGGAATTGGAGAAAAAATGAAATATTTGAGTTTCCCTTCTTGACAAAGGGACATTGTCCCCTATTGGAGGAGGAAAAGACTTTTGATGGGTATATATATAATTGCTCTTCTTCTAGCTCTTAAAGAGTTAAGAAGAAGGCAAGCATCGCGTCCTCGCTCGCTCGGCTTGGCTCGACTTCGGCTTTGGATTTGATCAAATGATCGATTGATTGATTAATTTTCGAACCAAATTTATTTGTTAATAGTAAATATTAATGTAATATTATTAAATATCCTTTTTTGTAACGGGAAATTAATATTAAATCCAAATTATCTGTGATTTGTAAAGGAAAATAAAGTTTCCTCTGCGTTTTGAATTCCCGTTTTAATTTGCGTAAATGGCCATTTACGTTATGGTTGTTTTACGTGAACAATCATAACTGACCTCTGAAGAGTTGCACCTCTTCATTTTTGAACTCAACATGTTGGCTATAAATAGCAGTCCATTCTCTCAGATTTTTCATACGAAATCCTGAATTCTCCTCCTTTCTTTTGCATTGTTTTAACTTCAAAGAAAGCAACAGTAAGTGAGATTTGCTACCGATCATTGTGTTCGCTGAAGCACTGGGGTTTGAAGTACCGCTACACTAGTGTGTAATCTGTTCTATCCTAGGAGGAAATAATTCACAACCTTGGGTGCTAGGAGGGGATTAAGTTCCTCAAGAAAACACTGTGAATTTAGAGCTCGGATTAAATTCTATTTCTTCTATATTTCTGTTTATACGTTATTTACAAATACAGTATACTAACAATATCCACGCCATCTTCATGAATTCTAGCAACCGGCCCTAATCGCCTAAAATTGTGTGGGCCGAACAAAAATGATCTGATGAACAATATTCATTGCATCTCCATGATTGTTCTTCGTTTTTTGGCGTTTTAGGGCTATAGAAATTCATTACGATTTCCGACTTTCGTGTGATAATGTTATACCTGTTAATCGCGTCGGGGTGACCCGTTTTCAACCCGGGTCATCCTGGTTCAACCCGCTATTGTTCACTATAGGGCGGGTTGGGACGGGTTGGTG
>NW_017671610.1:172784-191491 GCF_001879085.1 Nicotiana attenuata
ATAATTGAAAAATTATATTTTTAACCTTTTAAAATCTATAAATAGCCCCCCTTCTTCTTCATTTTTTCTCACAATTCACTCTCTTACTACTCTAATTGTCTCTCAAATCTCAATTCTCTCTTGATATTATAGGTCTTAAATTCTCAAATCTCAAATTCTCAATTATTTATTATTTCAAGTTTCATCAATTATTTAGTTTAGCCATTACAAATTATTATTATCAAATATCAAGTATTCAAGTGAAGTGTGGTATCAAGTATCAACTATCAACTATCAAGTTTCGGTCTAGCAATTGAAGTTTGATTTTTGATATCAAAAATTCAAAATTAGTGCGGCATCCGGAATCCCGGTACACTCGTTCCATCTCTTTCTCTTATTTGGTGTACACTTATTTTATTATTTAGAATTATTAATTTAATTTCTTACTTTAATTTACATAATGAATTTACTTAGAGCGGCTAAAAAAGCGTGCACTAGTAGAGGTCGTAGTAAGAAAACTTCCAAAAGATCAAGAGGTGGTGTTGGTTCTTCTAGTAGCTTTACACATAAGTTCACCTGAGAATTTAAATGTAGATTATGAGCGAATGCAAGAAAATTTTGGTATAGATGATGATTTAGATGATATTCAATCACCTGATAATCTTGAAACACCACCACCAACACCTGGTAATGCTAGTCAAACTCAAAATGTTAGGCGTGGAACAAGTAGGCCTCCTCTCCCTATTAAGAAGAATCGACGATTAAGAAGTAAGTGTTGGATGTTTTTTGAAAGACTAGAAGATCAAAAAAATTATGTAAAATGTAAAATTTGTAGTGAACATTATAAGCATGAGCCCGGTAAGTGTGGGGGAACGGGTCAACTTCGTAGGCATATGGAAGAGAAACACCCTCTTGATTGGGGAGTAGATGAGTCATCTGGGCAACAAAAACTTAACCCGAGTACTGGGGGTTATTTAGTAAATACGATATTAAGAAAAATCGGGAAGAATTAGCTAAAATGATTCTTTTAGGTTGTTTACCTTTTAGTTTTGCTTCTTCACCGTATCTTGTTACTTATATTCAAAGAATTTATAACCCTATGTTTAAAGGTATTCTTAGAAGTACTTGTAGAGCTTATATCTTTAGGCTTTTTGGACAATATCAGACATATATACGTTATTTGTTCGCAAGTCTTCCTTGTAAAGTTTCTCTTACTTCTGATATTGGTCGTGTTGTAAATAAAAATGATTATTTGATTGTTACATGCCATTGGATAGATGATAATTTTTGTATGCAAAAACGTATTATTGCTTTTAAATATGATGAAGATCAAAGTCATACTGGTGCATTTATAAGTAATACTATACATGAAGTTGCTATATTTTATAATCTTGCAGAAAAAGGTTTTGTGTATGTCATTTGATAATGCTTCTAACAACAATGCTGCCATTACATTATTAAAATTGCATCTACATCCACCACTTCCTGAAATATTTCATGTTAGATGTGCATGTCATATTTATAACTTGATTGTGAAGAGTGGCCTTGAATTATTTAGAAATGAAATTACTTTAGTTAGGAGAGTTGTTGGTGTAATTCAAGGAAATAATAGAAGTGCTAGATTAAGCGCATTTAAGGAAAAATGTGTACACTATGGACTAAAACCAAGACTCATGTCTGAAGAAATAGTTACTAGGTGGAATTATACTTATTTATTCTTAAGATGTTGTTATAAATATAGAATGTGAAGTTGTTAATTCTCATTGTACCGATCCTAGCCGTTTGATAACATCTAGAACTTGGGATGTCATTCATGATGTTGTACAATTTTTACAAAAATTTTATGTGGCTACACTTGAGTTTTCTGGAGCTTATTATCCTACCATTGCAAGTGGTTTAGTTCATATTGCTGAAATTTCTCTTTTACTACATAATTTGAAGCAGAAAGAAGGATATGCTACTGTTGTTGAATCTATGCTAGATAAGTTTAAAAAATATTTCTACCCAATTCCCTATATTTACCTAGTTGGTGCTATTTTAAACCCTACTGTCAAAATGATAAAGTGTCGCCAATTAATTAGAGCTTTATATACTTATATGGATATTGGACAAACACTTGTATTTCTGAGCTGCACACACATTTGCAAACTTTATATAATTATTATGCTAACATTGTTGATGCTTCTTCGTTTGTAGATGCAAATATTCCTTCAACTAATCCTTCAACATCTGGAACAACTATGGATGATGATGATTGTGTTCAAGATTATCAAATTTGGTCTACACTAGGAGAGCGTCAACAAACCAGTAGCAGGAATATTGATGAACTACAATTCTACTTGCAAAAGTCACCAGAGCCCCTCACAAAGGATTTTCTACCGCTGGGTTGGTGGAAGAACAACTCAAATCAATTTCCTGTTCTTTCGGCCAAGGCTCGAGACGTGCTAAATATGCCGATTTCAACAGTTACATCAGAGAGCGCATTTAGCCAAGCAAGGCAGCAACTAGGAGATACTCGTCATTCATTGGGCAACAACGCTTTGAAAATTCTAGTGTGCTTCAGAGATTGGATAAGATCAGAACGGCGAAATCAAGGGCGTGCCGAGGTAGACGAAGAGGAGGACCAAGAAATTGAAGATATAATGGTTTATGGTTCCGATTCAACCAATGCCGGAAACCTAGAACATCATGTTAACATGGAAGAACTTAGTAAAATGATGCAAAATATGTGATAGTTGTTGTAAACTTTTAATTTGCAAGTTCAAAAATATAAAAAAATATAAAAAAAAAAGAACTTGCAAATTAATTTGAAGTATGAAGAATATAAAATAAAGCCTTCGGAGTTCGAAGTTCGGAGTTTGTTCCTTACATATTGCCTATTGGTCTTATTAAATAATTTTTTGTAGCCACTTACTTTCTAATTTCAAATTTTCAATTTTATAATTTTAAAATACAAATTTCAAATTTAAAACTTTAAACTTCAAAGTTTAATTCTAACCCTTAAAAGTTTGCAAATACTTAACTATCAATAACATTGAATAAGAAAAATAAATTTAATTAAAAAAAACTGTAGCCCGGCCCGCCCGAACCCGCTTAGCCCGAACCCGTATGGGCCCTAAAAAACCCGAAATTTTCCAACCCGCTAGTAGCCCGTTTTCCCTGCCCGCTAACCAACCCGCCCGCTAACCGAACGGGCTGGGGTTTTTCCCGTTCAGCCCGTCCCAGCCCGCCCGTTAAACACCTTTAGCTAATTTCTATGTTATCTTCATGAATTTGGACGACCGCCCCGAATCATCTATACTACTACTAAGTTTAGTGCTAAACCTTAAATATTGAACTCATCATATTTGAATTTGACATAATAGATCGATTTTGTAAATTAACGAGAAGTAGGGAAGACCCAATGTCTATTCGAATAATGATATTCTTGCCAGTAAGAATCCCCCAAAAATTAGGTGGAAAAAGAACAAAATTGAAAGAAATTATTTGTTGCAAAGGTCTTTGCGTGCTGTTAGAAAAAATTACCTTATTCAAACTACCTAATGAAAGTAAAAGGACAAACGAAACATGATAGAAAAAGTGAACCTACTTAACATCAGCTGATTGTAGTAGTAACTTGACAACATAGTTCCAAGCAGTGCCAAGTTGCAGTTATCTTTCTAAAACTAGAAAAAGGAATTGTTACGAGGTAAGTAGTACTTTTGCTGGTACTTAGGGGCAATAGGCCTTAGGTTACCAGAATTGAAGTTTATCTATTCAATAATTGTTGTGTTCTCTTCTTCTTGTCTTTGTTACATAAATGGTAAAAGAAATATCTACCTAGCTAGTTAGCTAGCTTATTTCCTTATATTCAATTCAGTTTGCTTTTGATATTCTCTTTTACGTGCAATATATATTCTTTGGCAATTCAAGAAAAGAGATACGTCGACTACTTATCACGTCATTTTTAACAAGTGAATTGCATCTAAAGAAATATGATCACAGGCGGGGGGTTGTGGGAGAGGGGGGGGGGGGTCAGTGCTCCAGTATATGTATATATCTTATGAATTATATATTTGATTGGCTACATTAGTTGATTTAACTAAGCTGAGGATCTATTGGAAACAACCTCTCTATCCTCACAGTAAGGGCATAACTTGACTTTTACTACGCTCCCTGGGTTCGATTCCGACTCCAGTATTTGCTCAAAATTTTATTCGATACTGATGCTCCCGCCACTTTCAAATCCCGAGTCCACCTTTAACCACAACAGGTTGGATATCTTAAAATTCATCTCTGTGAATTAGTAGAACTAAACGTTTTCATTGATCATCATTATCAGAACATTTCAAGTCATCATTTCCACTTGCTGTTTTAGAATGTCTATCATTTGAACCATTGAATCAATCAACTTTGACTGTTAAAGTGTCCTACATTAGTTAAGAGAACGAGTTGTTGTTTTCCTATATGATATTGGGCATCTCATCTAATAAGTCCGCTTTTGGAATTGAGTTAGACCCAAGATTCGTCGTTCATATCTTAACATATTATCAAAGTCAAATTCATCCATAATCTTGGTTTACCTAATGCTGGGTGTTATATATCTGTATTGCTGTAAATAAATTAAATAATAATCTTTTTGAAAACAGAAACAGAAAGTTAGTAGAAATTAAATTCCGAAAACAGTAAACTTCTTCAAAATAAATTCTGAAAACGATATATGAACAAATCGAGCCCACTGAATACACAGCGTGTCCTTAAGGAAATTATTCCCCTCAAGTACCCGAGGTTCTGGAATATATCCTCCCAGGATAGAACGATTTAACTCACCAGCGTATACCAAAAACGCAGATGAACAGCGAACCACTCGAAGGTTGTGAAACACACTGGAATTTTTGTGCAGAAGAAGAAGAAGATAATCAGAAAATTTCGCAAGTAAATATTCTGGGATTTGAAGGTGTATTTATAGCCAATTTCGGTGTTGTTTCTAAAAAGATTTGCAACCTTTCAGAACAGCCATAGTTGTTGGAACAGGTGTGACACTATTTAAAACGGATTTAAAATAATCCGGGAAAGAAAAACGGGCCGGACCGGACCGGGTCGCGGGTCATGGGTTATTCCGGATTGAATTTTCTTTAATTAATTTAATTAATTAATTAAATATTTGAAAAGAATTTTGTCCAAAAAGATTAATCAATCAATCTTTGACAAATCCAAATCCAAATCCAAATCTGAAGCCGAAGCCGAGGCCGAAGCCGAAGCCGAAGCCGAAGCCTAGCCGAGCGAGCGAGCGACGACGACGACGCGAGGCTTGCCTTCTTCTTAGCTCTTTAAGAGCTAAAAGATGAGCTTCTCTTTATATACACAAAGATTTTCTTTCCTTCTACCAATGAGGGACAAAGTGCATTAGTGAACTCATTCAAAATTTCACTTCCCTCCATTTCTTTTCCCACCATTTTCCATTCACACTTCTTTTGTTATTAAACAACAAAATCCAACAATCCCCCACATGAATGGGGAATGTCTATAAACTTAAAGGAATGCATGGACGTGTGTGTGTTTTACATGCAAGAATTAATTGCATCTGGATAAGTAGGTTTCCCTTTGAACTTTCCGTAGTGAACTTATAACGGATATACTCGGTCAATCGGTAGATTTGATATCTTTGAACCGTCGAGCTTTGTTGTATACCTAGACAACATAAGTCACACAATCAATCCTTAACCATCTATGGTTCTCACGGTTGTGTTCGTTTCAGCCATGAACACCGCCTGGTTTCATGAGTGCTTAGAGAATGGGCCTTTACTTTCATTCTCCTTGAAGCGGCTTATACTTCACACTCACATAGGTGATTCCTAAACGTGTAATCCTAAAGACACACTATCTGGTCATATCCTGCCAGACTTAGCAAATCATTAAAAAGCTTTAAGCTTTATTGACTCATCAAAAAGCCTTAATGCTTTACCTCGTTTTTGAACATTGTCTTTATCACGAGAATGGGTGTTAGTTGACAATGTTGAACCGTCATTCATAACTTTGTTTGATCTCTTTGAACCTAGCTCTTGGGATCTCCAGTCTGCTAGGTAGAGTTACCGCCATGATGACTTGTCCTAGGCCTTTAACCCCATTCCCTTTGATGATCTTTCAACCGCCTCTCTAGATAGGCCTTTTGTAAGTGGATCCAACACGTTATCTCTTGACTTTACGTAGTCAATTGTGATAACACCACTAGAGAGTAGTTGTCTAACAGTATTGTGTCTCCGTCGAATATGACGAGATTTTCCGTTATACATAACGCTCCCTGCCCTACCTATTGCCGCTTGACTATCACAATGTATACATATAGGTGCCGAAGGTTTGGGCCAAAATGGAATATCTTCCAAGAAATTCTGGAGCCATTCAGCTTCTTCATCGGCCTTATCTAAAGCTATGAATTCAGATTCCATTGTAGAACGGGCGATGCACGTTTGTTTGGATGATTTCCAAGACACTGTTCCACCCCCAATTGTGAAAACATATCCACTCGTGGATTTAATTTCAGATGATCTGGTGATCCAATTTGCATCACTATATCCCTCGATCACGGAAGGATATTTGTTATAATCCAAAGCATAATTTTGGGTATGTTTCAGATACCCCAAAACTCGTTTCATTGCCATCCAATGTATTTGATTGGGATTACTTGTAAACCGACTCAGTTTGCTAATAGCACATGCTATATCTGGTCGCGTACAATTCATGATATACATCAAACTTCCCAATACTCTTGCATAGTCCAGTTGCGAGTCACTTTCACCTTCATTCTTTTGAAGTGCATAACTCACGTCAATTGGAGTCTTGGCAATTTTGAAATCCAAATACTTGAACTTGTCAAATACCTTTTTAATATAGTGAGACTGTGATAATGCTAGACCTTGTGGAGTCTTGTGAATTCTGATTCCTAGATCACATCAACAACTCCTAAGTCTTTCATGTCAAATTTGCTAGCCAACATGCATTTTGTTGCATTTATATCTGTCATACTTTTGCTCATTATCAACATGTCATCAACATATAAACAAACAATGACTTCATGACCTGGAGTGTTTTTAATGTAAACACATTTGTCACATTCGTTGATTTTAAATCCATTTGCCAACATTGTTTGGTCAAATTTTGCATGTCATTGTTTGGGTGCTTGTTTAAGTCCATAAAGCGACTTAACAAGTTTGCACACTTTCTTTTCTTTACCAGGAACCACAAAACCCTCAGGTTGTTCCATGTAAATCTCTTCCTCCAATTCTCCATTTAAGAAAGTTGTTTTAACATCCATTTGATAGATTTCAAGACCATACACGGCCGCTAATGCCACTAACACCCTAATAGATGTTATCCTTGTTACTGGCGAGCAAGTGTCAAAGTAATCAAGACCTCCCTTTTGTCTATAACCTTTGACAACAAGTCTTGCCTTATATTTTTCAATAGTGTCATCAGCTTTAATTTTTCGTTTAAAGATCCATTTCGAACCTAAAGGCTTATTTCCTGGAGGAAGATTAACCAATTCCCATGTATGGTTATCCAAAATTGATTGAATCTCATTATTGACTGCCTCTTTCCAAAATGCTGAATCAGAAGACAACATGACTGCTTTAAAAGTTTGAGGCTCATTTTCAAGCAAGAATGTCACAAAATCTGGTCCAAAGAAAGTAGATGTTCTTTGACGTTTGCTACGCCTTGGATCTTCTATACTTGGAGTATTTTCCTTTGGTTCTTCCCGAGGTCGTTTAGGTCTTTCACTTAATGACTCGCATTCAGTTTTATACGGATAGATGCTTTCAAAGAATTCAGCATTATCTTATTCCATTACCGTATTAACATGAATCTCGGGATTATCGGATTTATGAACCAAAAACCGACATGCTTTATTATTTATTGCATATCCAATGAAAACGCAATCTACTATTTTTGGTCCAATTTTAACCCTTTTAGGTAAAGGAACCTGTACCTTTGCTAGACACCCCCCACACTTTGAAATATTTCAAGTTGGGTTTTCTTCCTTTCCATTTTTCATATGGAATAGATTGTGTTTTGCTGTGGGGTACTCTATTGAGTATTCGGTTAGCTGTAAGGAGAGCTTCCCCCCACAAACTCTGCGGTAATCCAGAACTTATTAATAAAGAATTCATCATTTTCTTTAATGTCCGATTTTTTCTTTCCGCAATTCCGTTGGATTGAGGTGTGTAAGGTACAGTAGTTTCATGGATAATTCCATATTCCGAACAGATTTCTGCAAACGGAGATTCATATTCTCCACCTTTATTATGTTGTTGAGCCAACCACAAGAATTGTTATTTGTGTCATGACATAGCTAGAATTAATAAATGGTGAAGTTTTTAATCTTTAAACCAATCTGTCGCATTCAGAATTAATAAACGGTGAAGTTTTTAATCTTCAAACCGAATAACATCTGATACAACTAGATCCTATAAACGGTGAAGTTTCTAATCTTCAAACCGATTAATATGTGACACAATCAAATTTAATAAACGATGAAGTTTTTAATCTTCAAACCGAATAATAAATTGGAGTATAATATCACTAAGATTTTAATCTCCAAAACGAATATAAAGTCACTTAGACTTTAATTTCCGACAAATGAGTAGAAAGTCACGAAGACTTTAATCTCAATGAACGAGTACAAAATCATGCAGATTTTGATCTCGAAGCAGGAGTAGAAAATCACGAAAATTTTATTCTCCATAACAGGTGTAGAAAATCACCAAAATTTTAATTCTCTTTCCATATCATTGCCAGAGACCGAATAAACCGTCATTACTACCATGTTGGGAAAATTTCATAAGTTTATTCAACTTTCAGAAACCACTAAAAGATTTGCAACACAAATAGATCCTTTCTCGTTGAAGGATTTAATTGATATCCCAAGACAAGGAGAATTCTTTATTCTTGTTCCATTTTCAATGATCAGAAGTGATACGCTTCAAGACAGTATTGGTTATGTCTAACGCCGCTTTTGACTTGTGCTATTGTTGCGTCTGAAATTAAGTAGTCAACACAAATCCAAGCAGTTCAATTTGCACCTTTGGATTGACTTGCTTGTTAGACAGTAAATAAACTTGAATCGAGGCTTAGGTAAAATGACGCAACCGTTTATGTAACAGTCCACACAATTGCATTGTTTCACCAACAAATCCATTTCCATAAAAGTATATAACAACTGATATATATATATATATATGCAGACAAGGAAAAACAATACTGTAAACTCAATAGTCTGTTACTTCTTCTTTTCCATTTGATCTTCAACAGATGATAATATGAACACAGAAAATAACATAATTTCCTTAAGATTGTTATATATCTGTATTGCTGTAAATAAATTAAATAATAATCTTTCTGAAAACAGAAACAGAAAGTTAGTAGAAATTAAATTCCAAAAACAGTAAACTTCTGCAAAATAAATTCTGAAAACGGTATAGAAACAAATCGAGCCCACTGAATACACAGTGTGTCCTTAAGGAAATTATTCTCCTCAAGTACCCGAGGTTCTGGAATATATCCTCCCAGGATAGAACGATTTAACTCACCAGCGTATCGGTACCAAAAACGCAGATGAACAGCGAACCACTCGAAGGCTGTGAAACACACTGGAATTTTTGTGCAGAAGAAGAAGAAGAAGATAATCAGAAAATTTCGTAAGTAAATATTGTGGGATTTGAAGGTGTATTTATAGCCAATTTCGGTGCTGTTTGTAAGAAAATTAAAATGGATTTAAAATAATTCGAGAAAGAAAAACGGGCCGGATCGGACCGGGTCGTGGGTATGGGTTATTCCGGATTGAATTTTCTTAATTAATTAAATACTTGGAAAGAATTTTGTCCAAAAAGTTTAATCAATCAATCTTTGACGAATCCGAATCCGAGCAAGCGATAACGGCGCGAGACTTGCCTTCTTCTTAGCTCTTTAAGAGCTAAAAGATGAGCTTCTCTTTATATATACAAAGATTTTTTTTCCTTCTACCAATGAGGGACAAAGTGCATTAGTGAACTCATTCAAAATTTCACTTCCCTCCATTTCTTTTCCCACCATTTTTCGTTCACACTTCTTTTGTTATTAAACAACAAAATCTAACACTGGGCTCCCATCTTATGTTCATGCTCCAAATGCTTAGCAGTCAGATTTTTGAGAAAATACCTTTCTGGATTGCTTTTGCTTTTCCAGCATTCGCCCCTTCAGTAGCCTTTTGCGCGGGTCCTGCTCCTGCGCATCCTGACCTCAACAAGATTCCATGAATAGGCCGAAATGGTCTCGCGAAGCCGGCCCCCGGAATCCCAGCGACAAAGTCAAACTGCTTGTGCTAGGGGACAGGTGCTAAAATGTTCCACGTTGGTTGAAGGAATAAATTGTTATCTCATTATATGATCTTGAACAATACTCAGATATGAGTTTAATTTGAAACTTGAGTTACGCTTTAAGGTTCATTTTCTTAACATTGACGCTAGCAAAATTGAAGGACTCCCTATAACCAGTCTCAAGACCTCTAGCTTATGCTAGCTGGAGCTAGTAGTAAAGTGATTTGCTTAGATGGATTATTGCATGCATTTTTGAAATACAATGCACTTTATCAAGGCATTTGAACCATTTGCAGCACAAAAAGGAATAGCAAATTACAAAATGTTTGTATGGAGGCTAAAATATCGTGTGAAAAATCTTACCAAAAAGCCACAAGACAACAAATTAAAGGAGTTCACTTGCATCTCGTGTTCATGACATTATTCACATGTGAAACCTCCCCTAACACCAACAATATTGTAAATATGGGACCAAATAAAGCCTCTATTTGCTTTCCCCTGGAAAATGACCCTTCAAATATTTGATAAAGTTTAAGTTATATGCATTAACGGTGTATATAACTTACTTATGGTTGTATAATTTTTATACCAGTCAAGTCACGTTTATCAATAATAACAGGTAACCTGTCTTATTTAAAAGTACAAATCTTACAATTTAAGGAGGCTTATTCGTAGATCTCCTTTGATTATTAGATAGTGTAAAAAATTATGTATACCGAATATGTGTATACAATTTAAATTTCTATTGATAATATGACTCTTTTGACAAGAAATTAATGATTAAAATATGAAGATCTTTAGAAAGTCATTTTTTCTATTCAAATTGTAACTGAAATAGTAGATTTTTTCTATATCTCTAGATCTGTTCCAGACTATTACTTTTTTTTTTTAAATGAATTATTTTGAAATATTTTTCTACTTAGACTAATGAAATATTATTCATAAAAACATTAAATAAAATGTTTATAACTAATGTGAAAACATTGCAAATTACCTGATACAAATATATGTTAAAACACACACGTAATGCTAGAATTATTATCAACACGACAACTCGGGGCGAAGCTATGTTGGCCTAAGGGCGGTCAACTAACCATCTTTCACCGAAAAATTATACTACGTATAAGGTAAAATAGTATTTGTTATTGATTAAAAATAGACTTTGAACACCCTTGCATAGCCCATTGGCAAAGGGTGTTCAAAATTTGAACACCCTTATTGAATTTTCTGGCTTCGTCACTGACGACAACCTATTGTTGGAGGGGTTAGTTTGGTAAAATCCAAAACAAATTTGTTAGGTCCCATGCAAACGTACGTTATAAATATTTCAAGACAACAACTAGCTGTTGCTTAGCAATGGAGAAGAGACAACCACCACCATCGCCAGCAGTAAATTGCCGGAAAATAGACGTCCAGAGAGGCGGCAGCAGCACGAGACACCCGGTTTATCGCGGTGTTCGGAGGCGGCGATGGGGAAAATGGGTGTCCGAAATTCGTGAACCAAGAAAAAAATCACGCATTTGGTTAGGTTCTTTTTCTTCACCTGAAATGGCCGCTAGAGCATACGACGTCGCTGCATATTGTCTCAAGGGATGTAACGCACAGCTTAATTTCCCCGATGAAATAGAGCGATTACCGCGGCCGATTACTTCAACTGCTAGAGATATTCAAGCAGCAGCAGCAATGGCAGCAAATAATGCAAAAATTGTGAAGAAAAAGAATCAAGAAAATTGTGGTAGTGATGATTTTTGGGAAGAAATTGAGCTTCCAGAGTTGAAGGATGGAAATGATTATAATCTTTACTCTGAGGTATGGCAATGGAGTTTTTGTAATTATGGGATGTTTCCTAGTGATAATAGTACCTTCATTAATGACGATGGAGTTGTGTAACTAATCTACTCTATCCATTCACTTTTACTTGTCACATTTCGTTTTTCGATAGTTAATTTGACTAATTTTTGAAGCTAAAATGCATTGGATTCTAATAATATTTTAAAACTAAAATTTAGATATTCGAAAACTATATGAAAAGTACTATAATTTGTTATTTTTCTTATACCAAAATAGTGAAAAAATACATGTTAAAACTTCGGTCAAAACTTATGTAGTTTGACTTTCGAAAGATGAAACGTGACAAGTAAAAATGAAAGGATCGGAGGGAGTACAAGTCAGTTATTTTTGTAAAATTTTCAGTCAATATAGTATGCATTAGGATTTAAGTTATCGTCGCTCTGATCACTTTTAATTGTTCACTTTTGACTTTACACTTTCTTTAAGAAAAAATAAATAAAGTATATATTTTACAATCAAAAATCTTAGGAAATGATTTTGGGAATGAGTAGTATAATAAGGGTAAAACGGGAAAAAATGATTGTATTTCTCTTGATTTTGTATAGTGGACAAGTAAAAGTAAAATTATATTTTTAATAAAATCTATAATATATTAAAAGCACGAAGGCGCTTAGCGAAATGTCGTTCGCCTTTTTTACCCCTTTAAAATAGAATTCACACTAGACAAAATAGTCACATAATTATTTCATAATATTTAACACTTTGAAATCAATTAAAACATTGTTCATTAGAATTTTCCTTATTTTATTTGTCACGTTAGAAGTCCTAATAATTAGGACAAAAAAATCAAATAAGATTTACTTTCTATAAATTATTTACCTTTTAAATTAATGAGCTTTATTTTACCATAGTTCTGAATTGAGAATATTGCTTCTCTATAAGTATTTGTTCATTTTTTTAATTTGATATTAAATCTTACCCAATAACAACAAAAAATATTTAAAAAGTACAAAAGTATAGAAAACAAGTTTCTTTTCTTATAAGAACAACGACGAAAATATTGTGTAATTTTTGTCTTCTTACCAATTTTTGCCTCTTTATTTCCCTTTCAAACGAAATTAATTGATATTCTTAAAATTAATGGGTAAGTTTTCATTTAACAACTAAATATATTTATTTCATTTGATTTAAATGATAAAATTTCAGCCTAAACGTTGACAAATTTATCTGCAAAAGAAGAAATATATAGTTAAAATAAATAGTCGGTGCATCTAAAAGATATATAAAAAGAAACATTAAGTAGTTTGACAAAAAATAATGGAGCTTTAAGCAAGTATATTTACATATTTTTTTCTCCCAAAAAAATACACAATTGAAACAAATAGTTATCGCATGTAAAGGAAAAATAAAAATAAAGTATACAATTGCAACTTCATTATTTTGGTTGTACATATTTTATTAGGCAAAAAAATAATGGAGCTCCAACCAACTTCTTTTTACTAATTTAACACGATAATAAGAATATACAATGGAAATAAATTGGCATTTGTCTAAGGAAAAATAACAAAAAATACACTGTTGGTACTCCATTATTTTGGATAAAACTTTTTTTATTTGGCTCAAATGATGGAGTTTCAGTTAAGATTTATTACAAATTTGACCCCAAAAAAGCAATACACATTTGAATCTTAGCCATTGTTTCGAAATAAAAAAATTTAAAAATGTAAAATTAAATGGGGATAAAATATGCATTGTATATTAAGAAAAAGCAAGAGGAAATATATAATTCATACTGATCACGCCCAACTATGCCTTATAAAAAGGACTCTGCGGACGTTGCAAATATAACCCGAGTATTACGCCCAGGGTCGAATCCACAGAGAGTTAACCTATCAACCACTATCTTCAGACCCACTAATTCTTCAGAACCAGCTTCCCAAATATTCAAATCTCAGTTGAGTGTTCTTTGACAACTAGCTTGCAAGTAACTAAATAGCTGTAAACTAAACTAATAAGGTTGTAAACAATTATGACGAAAAGATAAGGCAATGATTTCCCCTATTGATGGAATCCCTTCTGTTTATGCTCATACAAATTTACCAACACAACTCTATCAATCATGAACGCTAATCTTACCGTAAATCTCTCCCGAGTAATCACAATAATTTACTATTGCACTCTCCCGAGATACACTAGCTTACTTTATTTAGCACGATTCACTTTAGATTACACCCAAGGCTTCGTTATCCCTAATCCCGCCTTTAAACCCGCAATTATAGATTCCTCTAATAATCTAGGAGTGGTGTTGTTCAACAATACCCTAAATATGCACTCTTTTCCAAGTTATGCACACTAAATAGGCACAGCTAATTGAGGATCCTGTCAATTAACTACAACAAACACGAAGTTGAACAAATAGAGATTAAACTAGCAATTTGTATTCACATAAACAAGAAGTTCATCACCCAATAGGTTCCATCAAAACCTTAGACAAGGAATTTAGCTACTCATGGCTATGGGAAAATAAACTAAGATTAAATTCATCATAAAAATCAAAAGAAAAGAAGAAAGATGGTTGGAGTATTCTCTCACAATGGTTTTCCTTGCTAAGAAACCTTAAAAATCAATACATGCCTCTCTTGGGCGAAGTCTAATGTTTTAAATAGGGTTTAGGTCTAAAAATCCCGTGTTTTACACTTTGGTCCCTGAAGTTTTCGGCTTCCGCCACGGTTCTGCCGCGGTCGCGGTCAGACCGCGGCCAAAAGCCTTCTCTGATTCTGAAATCATCCGCAGCTGTCTTCCACCGCGGTTCTACCGCGGTCGCGGTGGAACCGCGGTAAAACCAGTGCTCTGAATCTTCGGCCTGTTTTGCATGGTTCACTTGGGAAATTTCACAGTTGGCCTCTTTTTCATCAATTTTGACTCCAAAACTGCTCCTTAGCCTTCCTTATACATATATCACCTGCAAATCATAAAAAGCACTAATAAGAGCATTTTGTTATCACTTTTAGCATTAAAACTCCACAAGAAGGTGATTATTTAAGGCGTGATTATTGTCAAATTCACCTATTATCACATACCAATAAGTATTGTATATGACTATGTGATAATTGACGAAAGAAAGCCAATTACAAAACGAATGAATAGCAAATTAATAAAAACATAAGAATTGAATCCAATACATTTGCAATAGCATTTTTTTATCTGTTGAAAATAATTATTATTGTATTTCTTATTGGTTAAGGAAATAAAACAATTATGTTTTGGTCTGTGAGAAAAAAAATTGTCTTTTATCAGTTGTTTTGAATGAGATGATTAAGGACTTATAAGTGGAGAGTTAGCTAAATAAGATCAACAATCATCATTTTTAGAAACTTACACTTTTGTTAACATTTATTTTAAACTCAAAAAATAATTTTAATATAATATTTATTTAATTTTTCAAAGTTTTATATTTATTGAGATAAAATACACGCGCAATGCGCGTACTTTAAGACTAGTGGACAAGTAAAAGTGGATGGAGAGAGTATACACTAATAGAATAAAGAGTACTTTTCATACTATCATATGTCATTTAATCGGCTACAACGAGTTGTTATCCTATTTTTCAAGTTACGAGATTAGATTTGCTACGGAAAGTTGCCTATTATTATATTTACCTTGTTATTTTGAGGAGTAGACTTTACTTTGTTGACTTATTTTCAAGAAAAGAAAAAAAAAAAAAAAAAAAAAAAAAGAGCCAATGGTAACATGCACACCATCAGAACAGTAGATTACTGCCTCGTAAGTAAATTACTACCAAAATTTAATGTCCGCTGCAATTAAAATACTGTACAGAGGATTGATATGGCTAATTAGAATGATTTTTGTGAAATTGAGACAAAATTGATTGGTTTTTGTGCAAATAATGTGAAAGAACCTAGCTTTTAAAGTTGATTCTCATGGAGAAGGTGAATTGTTGATGCAGGACGTTGAAAATAGGGAATAAGAAGTGTTGTCTTCAGCCACTGAAAGAACCTAGCTTTGTTTACTCATTATGCTTTGAATTTGGTAGTAATTCATAAGTTTTATGTTAGAACCGTTTAGCTAAAATATTTCTTGACTTCCACATCAATTCCATTTCCATAATTCATGGTCTCACAGTAATCTCAAACTAGTTTTAGGAAAAATAATTCATGAACACCGTAGCCTGCTTTATGCGCGATTAATAAATCATCTTGACCATGGGTACGGTTCTCGTGGCATGGTCACAATACATAAATCCCAACTTAAGTGCGCGTTTCACGCGACTTGACCTCAACTTCAAATAATAATAAATAAATATATTATAAATTGCGGATGAGTTTCACGTGGCGCTATTCGCAATATGTGCAAACGAGCGCGCGACATCGCGACTTGTTCAAATAATTTTCATAAGTATTAAAAGCGTTTAAGTAAATACTAAAGGCAGTTTAAAAGGTAAAAATGCACATTAGGTTTGGAATATGTATTAAATCAGATAATTAGGTAAATTATTAATTGTTAAGCGACCGTGCTAAAACCACGGAATTCGGGAGTGCCTCACACCTTCTCCCGGGTTAACAGAATTCCTATCCGGTCTTCTGGTTTTCGCAGACTTTAAACAGAGTCAAATTTCCTCGATTTGGGATTTAAAATAAACCGGTGACTTGGGACACCATAAATTATCCTAAGTAGCGACTTTGAATCAATAAATAATCTCATTTCAAATAATATCGCTTAAATTGGAAAAACTCCCTATTGCCCTCGGGAAAAAGGAGGTGTGACACGTAAAAATAAAAAGGGAGGCACGTAAAACCAAACTATATATCGTCCGAAACTTGACGATACGGATGAAATTAGCCAGCCGACTTAGAGCCCGTTCGGCTTAGCTGATTTAGAGTAGCTAATAAGCATTAGGTGCTGAAAAGCACTTTTAAGTGCTGAAACTGATTTAAAAAATAAGTAGTTACGTGTTTGGATAAAAGTGCTGAAATTAATAATATGCAGCTGAAGAACTGGGTATACGAAGAGTTTTGTTTTAAAAATAATTATTTTAGGGATAGAATAGTAAATATTTTGGACAAACTTAAAGTGCTTATAAGCTGAAATTTGATAAGTTGGGGGAGACCAACTTATAGCTTTTGGCTTATTTTTGTCTTATAGGCACTTAACTTATAAGCACTTTTTAATTTTACCAAACACGTAGATAAGCCAAAAAGTGTTTATAAGCCAGTTTGACCGGCTTATAAGCTTAGCCAAACACCCTCTTAAATTTGCATAACCCTAGAGGAATGGAAGAAGAGGGTTTGAGAGAGAGGGGGTCGCCAGTTGTTGTCTATCTCCACGGGCTTGATAATGAGTTTGATTGGTGGTATTGCATCGACGTGCCGCTGACAAAGGATCCGTTGTTGACAAAGGATGATGATAATTCAGGCCAACCGATAATCCTCCCTATGAAAAAGATTTCTCCGGTTGCGAAGCTCAATCCGGTTATTTATGGAAGTGCAGGAAATTGGGCCGTTATTGGTGACGACATCTACTATGCTGGTGGATCCTTGTGTGTTGGTCTTTCTGGGTCTATCCCTAATGAAAAATTGGTTAAGCATAGCATGACACAATCTGATCCTGCCGTTTGGAAGTACCTGTACATGTATGCATATGATGTTTGTGTTAAAAGATGGTTTCAATCACCATGTCTTATAGATCAATTTCCCTCACTGTCTTCTCACGGTCACCCTCCACCATCCCCCATTTTGGTTGGCCTCCCGCAAGATGGGAAATTCGTGGTGTTTCTTCCTGAAGAGCCTGAGCCTGGATTAATGATGATGGCCTGCCTCAAAGTGGAGAGAAGCCTACAATCTATATAAGTGTTGGTGGAGTTAGTTCAGCCTTTATCCTTGGATGAAACAGATTTTTTGCCCTTTGAGGGGAAGGCAATGTGAGTACTCTTTGTTCATTTTTGTTTGCTAGAATTATTGTCTCCAAGTTTATTGTTTCTTCCTTTGTACTCATGATTTCCGGTAAGAAACCTAAGTCCTTTTATGTTATGGTGTGTGTGAGCACGTGATTTTTACCCTAAGTAATAATTCCCAAAATTTCAAACAAAACAATTTCTTTAGTATTTTATAATTTTTTGTGAATTTTGTGGCATTTTTTGGTAATTGTTGCATTTTTATTTGTGCATTTTAATTCATATGAAAATACAAAAATATGCATTTTGCATTTAGGATTTAATTTCATATTTTAGTATTAGTTTGTTTTAGAACAAAATGTTAAGAAAATAACAAAAAAGGTCCATTTTGCATATTTTGGTATTAGTTTGCATTTCTCTTTAGGAATTAATTAGGAAATATAATTGTTAAAGTCAATTTGTTTTAGTTTTGTTTTAGCATTTTTATAAAATCAGAAAATAAATAAATACAAAAATACAAAATAAAATACAAAAGCAAAATAAAGAAAATACAAAGAAAACAAATTGGTCTCAATAAAATGCCCAGATTGGGCCAAAAATGGTTTAGCCCACCCCAAAAACCCCTCAAGACCGGACCAAACCACTGGCCCAAACGCCCTGCCCGGTCCAATTGCCCCATACTCAAAACGACGTCGTTT